>NC_048412.1:2024048-2036482 GCF_013103735.1 Etheostoma cragini | reverse complement strand
TCTGAGGACTATGGTTACCTGGTCCTCAGATCTCTGCAGGGTAAATCCAGACAGCTAGCTAGACTATCTGTCCAGTCTCAGTTTTCTGTTGCACGACTAAAACAACTTTTGGTGTACACTGGTACACCAAAACACGTTCCTTCCCGAGACTACCATGGCGCCGTCCAGGGCTTAGCCCCGCCCAATATGATTGTGATTGGTTTAAAGTAATGCCAATAAACTAGAGCACGTTAATCTCCCCCCCCTTGGTGGACTGGCCAGACCCCCCTTTGCAGCGCTGTGGAGGAAGGTCTGGCGATGCTAAATTAATCAGCTACTGACAGAGAAGAAACTTCTCACCTCCCCATCCAGTCACGGAGGAAGTGGTTGTAGCGCCCCTTGAGGAGGACATGGGGTCTAGATCCAACAAGAACCCATCATCAAGAGCACTAACCACAAAGAAAGAAAGACAGAGGGCGTGTTGACAGAGGCAATCCACTTCTAGTGGAATATTGATGCAGCTCACTTCAAACACTGTGTACCATTGTTGAGTGATTCTTACTTGCTGGTAGTGATGGTGGGGGCTGGTGCGGTGGGGGTGATAGAGGGCGGAGGAGGTTTGGCAGGTGGCCCGGGGCGAGCAGGGGGCCCACCGCCAGGAATGGCAGGCGCATGCCTGGCCGGTGCAACCACAGCAGCAGCAGTAGCAGCAGCAGGCGCGCTGTTGTTGGCTGTCGCGTCCTGCAGCAGAGGAAGACCCTCGTTAACATGTTGCCCAACGCGGTTATGTAAGCTGATGTGATTCAACAGCAATTTAACACATGAATGCACAATAAATCACTACCTGTCTGTGGCAACTGGTATGGGCAATGTTAAAAGTCTAATTAAGCATCTGCAGTTTTTACTTTGACTTTACACACTGTTTTTGTGAAGACTGTGCTTTGTGCTATATACACATCAGTAAAGACTGTTATTACCATTACATTATGATTATCATGAAACACGGCTTACCTTAGTGGGCGACCTGCAAAAACAATAACAGCACATTGAGTTTAAGAGTTTAATGATGTACATGCTAAAGCATAATGGCCGATACCGAGAGTGGACGCAAAGTGACAGCTTAAGTATCACGTTGGGGTTTTCAGGCAGGCAGCATTTCAAAGCAATTGCATTTAGTACACATATGCAATTAATGGGCCCACGCCACACAGCTGAGTAGTAGCCTCTGGGCCCTTGCTCGTCTTTACCAAAGCTTTGCTTTTCAACATTACAGATAGGGAAAGGAAGACCTGAATGTTTCTGAATAGCATGCTTCTAAAGCTTTGTAAGAGTTAGGGCCGATTGTACAGTAAGAGGATAACAAGGAGGACTAATATGTTGGTAACGGCATCGACGTGTCATTGTAAGGTGTCAATGACAACAATGATGCAAATTATGGTCACAAATGTGGGCATAACGTAAAATTAAGAAGTGTGTTTTCTATAGAACTGCATCTTGAACAAAATTAAAGTACACAACAATACGAATGGCAGTTGCTAGGTCAGATGTCATTTCTATAGAATCACTGACAAAAAGGTTTATACATGGATGAATATGATGATGAAATAATATTTAGGTCCTTTACTTACTTATCCTCCCTGAGTTGAGTTCAAACAGAGGAAAGGAAAAGTTAGAGAAGAAAAACTTCAATTCAATTTTAATTTATTTATATAGCGCCAAATCACAACAAGAGTTATCGATTTTCATAAAAGAGCAGGTCTAGAACTTACTCTGTGATGTTCTTTACAGAAACCCAACAATAATGCAGAGTAGTCACTCGTGTAATACTGATTTAAGATCAAAAACAAGCCACACAGAAAGAGCTAAATCACTGTCCCAGCACCAAACACACCCAGGTGCATGATGGACACCCAACCTATCCTGAGGCCGAATCACTACAGACACGGGCATCAGCATTCAGCTGTATAACCATTAAAGGATAACTGAAGCGTCAGCTCTGTGTTGCTGCTGGTAAAATTTAAAAAAAAAGAGAACAGCTTGCAAATATATATTGGACTACTCACGGCTTCTTCCCCTCCAGCGTGTTGAGGTGGGTCTCCAGGGACTCCAGAAGACTTTCTGGGGCCTGTTGAATGATAAAGAGAAGGTGGTACAACAGGTACACATGGGTATGGTCAGAGAAGGTAGACAATACTGATGGTACTCTACATTAGAAAAATAACTGGGCTATTCCTTTCCATCACATTGGAATTACAAGTTTTAAGAGTTTGCATATTAGCCACAGGCAACCTATGCCGCCCCTTAACTAAACGGACTTCTTGTGTGTACATCTTGTCATGGAAAAATTCAGGAGCAACTCGACTCTGGATACATGCACAAAGTTTACCACATTTTGATGACTTATGCAGAGGCGTAGGCAGAGAATCAGAAATGAGCAGTGCAGTTTCACCACAATGTAGTGTCACCCCAAAATCTGAAGTTCTTGTCTTCCTGAAGGTGTATTTAAATTCATGCTGGACATACAAGATTTAGAGATTACCAAATAAGGTCCTTCTATAAATCATCTATGCATATGTGAAGATGCTATTTGTCATAATTTACAACACGCATTCCTATCTGTGACCATCTGGTTCAAAGAACATCTCATCCATCCGGTGTTGGTAGGAGTGTGTTACTACTGTGTGTCTGAATGTTAGGTGTGTATGTATTAACTTCCTCCCCTGACCTTGGCGGGATGGGAGATGTCACAGTGGTACATCTCCTCAAAATATTACTGGAAGATGTACAGAGCATCCTGAAAGATGACAGAGGTGGGTGTATTATTTTGTCTGGCCAGTGGGGGGCTAATATCCTGAGAGTTGCTGTGACATCATGTGATATTCTCCTGGCACACTCATAATCATCTTCCTTGTGCAGATTTTCAGAATAATCTAATCAAGATTGACCTGACAGCATTGACTGACTATTCTCTGTGAAGTCATGCATTTGTCTGGTTGAGCTCTTCACTTTAAATTCTTATATGTTTCTGTGATTTACGGCAACATAAAACAACCTTCACACACCCAGAACAGGGCTACTGAGTATGAATATTTTTGGAATACCAACCAAATGTGTCCGTAGCATTGAGATTCTAAAATTCAAGTTGGGGTATCAAACACGGGACAAAAAAACTACCATAAAATTGAAATAAAGAGAACAATGTTCCAGCCCGCCACGATGCAAAGCAGCATGCTCGACCAGGCTAAATGGGACACTATCACCTCCTGACATGCATTTAAAAGAATAGTCTTAGCAAGCCAAGCTAATTCAGCCAATAACCCCACTAATCCACTTTCCTTAATTCCCTGCTTCATTTTCTAGATCCCTCCATTTAAAGGCTGTCTCATCTATTATCCTTAGAACCTTGAGAGACTAACAAGGCAGAGAGGCTGATCATTTATTGTCTTGGCATCGAGAGAGCTGGGTCGACCAATTATCATCCAGATTTTAAATGGGTTGTCCTCTCTGAGACATGAACCGGTGACGTTCTCGTCTGTAGATCCCAATATTAAAGTTGCTGACAAACTTCCTGTGGCGGTGACAGCGACAGGCCTTCAGGCATATGTTTGGAATATGATTGGATGTGACGGATTCTGCCATCTACTCACAGCTCTAAAAAATAACACCCAAGTGGATATGAGTGATGACATAACACCTTTCCACTCCACAGTCAGTCAGATGGTAATGTTAGTTTGTCTATTTTTTTAAAGAATTATTTTTGGGTATTTTTATTATTATTGACCGGACAGCTAAGGCCGCAGGTCGGCATCAAACACTGGCCCGCTGCACCAAGGCGTACATCTCTATATATGAGGCTCCGCTCTACCAACTGAGCTATCCAGGCGCCATATTCTTTTTTGTGCTGATGTCATTCCTCCTGGAAGGGGAGACTGACATTAATCCACAATAATTTGAGGGATCTGACAGATGGCTATAGTTTGCTCTCTGCACATTGATGGAACTTCATCACCCATCCGGTATCTTATTTTTAAAGACAGGCCATTAAGATATGTTGGTTGGGCTGGGAAGATTAATGATGTTATTCTCCGAATCTATGGAAGAGTATTACTTGGAACACTGATGCACGTTAGCTAGCAAGAAAAATGGTGGCATCATTGAAAAAGTGTCCCTGACAGAGTATTTATCAGATTAGCACTGAGACATTGTTGCACAATGTTCTACAATTTGTCACACTGATGTTAACCAAAACACCAAAAACAGAGCTTAGCTTCATGCTAAAATCCAACCAGCGTACCAATAGGATTCACATGCTTTTCTAGCATTTTAATAACAGTTGCATATAGACATTGTTTGGAAACTACTACAGGACATCAAGGATCCCTTAACTAAAAAGGGAGATGGAGCAGGGACTACCTACTACATATGTTGTACAAAAAGCATTCGCAATTACGTAATAAACTGGGCCTACAATCACATGTAGGGGGCTCTAAAACATTTATATACATACCTATTTGGATAGAATACTAAGCTATTAAAATAGTTGTTGGAATACTTTGATAAATCTTGTTTTAATGTTAAATATTAATCCTTAGGAATAACTGTATCTGTGGAAGGCCTTAGTGACCACCACTATAGGCTAGACTGCTATTAATATGTTGGATTCATTTTTTACCTAAAAAATGAATTTTTGTAAAAAATACTTTTGTTAAACTTAACCATAATTTGGAGGCCCATCTGCATTGGCTCTAAGGACCCCCTAGGGGTCACGGACCCCCTGTTGACGAGCACTGAGTTTATGAATTTTAAATGTTCTGGATTTCCAACACCCCATATTAATTTTAAGTGCTCTACAATACAGTTACTGTGGGTTCAATTGAATCAGACAGCATGCTTTTCATGCAAGTCATCCACACTGCCATGTCTGAAAGAATGACACACACACACACACACACACACACACACACACACACACACACACACACACACACACACACACACACACACACACACACACACACACACACACACACACACACACACACACAGATAGAATAACCTTAGCCCTTAGCTATAGAGTTCCCACAAAAGAACAAACACACAAATAGCTTAGAAGCCTGGGACTACTGGGATGAGAAATTCCATGTACGTAGGTTTCTCATCCTGGGAATCACTTATAGTCAGTGACCAAACAATTAGAGATTGAAAAAGGCCAAAATAGAATCTGTTATGGAAACTCTATAGCACAATTTGAGGATAGCAATCTGTTGTGCGTTTATACAGTTGTTGAACTAAAACCATGTTTAGCTAAGAGCTTTAGCAGCGTAAAACAGCGGCATTGCTCAGCGTATCACAGCGTATCCGATCAGCTCTTTCTGTCACATCATCCCTCTTCATCAGAGCGCCTGATGTCTGTCTGCTGGGTGTGCACTCGCTGTGCAGAGTGCTTCAATTCAGTGCACTCGGAGAGAGTTCAAATGTTTACTAAGCTCTGTGCTTCCCAAAGCTAGCTCTGCGCTCGCTACTCACACTCTCAGCCTGAATGATCAATCTGCATCTCTGGAAGTGAAAAGACAAAGAGGGCATAGGGGCCATCAATCAACTACAACCACAGCCCATTGGTTGCGTGGAGAACGTACTGTAAGTGCACATGGGGCAAAGAGCGATACGTCTACTTTTCACAGCATAGTGTAGCTGGATTATCAAAGAGGAGCAATAATGCTGAACACAGCAGGAGAAAAACCAGAGAGTAGCTTTAGACGTTCACACGACATGCAGTAGTTAGAAACAACACCGACATGCTCTGTTAGTATGCAGCCTGAAAAACAAAAAAAGGCTCCAGTAAAATATTTTTTTTTAAGATAAACATAAGGAAACGCCGTTTTCTATCTTACCTGGGTGAGTTCCGGTATGTCATTTTTGTCTATTCCCACTTGCTGTAAAAGAAGACAGTGACATTTCAATACAACTGTTCCCAAACTTGATTTAGCTGCTATTCAGTGATATATAATGTGCTCTGCAGGCTACCTCAGCGATTTTGAAGAATTCTGAAACCCGAGTCATTCGTGTCAGGAATCTTTTGTAGATCTCCAGCCCGTCTTTACACTGGCTTCTCTTCATCTGGAAAAACTTTTCTAGAAAAATAGAATTAGAAAAATTATTTTTCCTGTTAAGGTAAAGCATAACTCTGGGGAAATTTTATGTTTTTGTGTCAACAAATCCCATAAAAAGACCAAAACCAACAATGAATCTAATTGACATGTATTGTCTGTGTAGCCGAAGCCTGACATCTTATTCCTCTGTGGTGCCATAAGGCGCCATTCACATTGTATGCGGCATGCGCGGCACCCGCCACTAGGTTGCGTCCTATTCCCAAAATATATTTGCTGTGCTTGACGCCGGGCTCGGCGCAACATAGGCAAGACTTTGTAGATTTACGTCATACATACATGCAACAACATTTGAATGCATGTCACGTCTGCGTCCGGTGTTTACATTAGACGTGTAGTACATGCGAAATTGTGTAGGCTTCACAGCGATTCCAGTAGCGATTTAGTGGTGAAGATGTTGCTGTTTGAACCAAATCAAAGCCTTGGCACTTGCCCTGATTGCTAGGATATATGGAGGAATATACGGCGTACTATGTGAAGTGCGAATGATCAGCGAGCCAAACCAGTTCAATTCAATTTTATTTATGTAGCGTCAAATCACAAAAACAGTTATTGCACAGCGCTTAACCATCTGCACTGCAGTTAACCACTATTGATCCCACATACAGTGTTCTGCCACTCACCAAAGCACCAGATCTGCGGATAAAAATAGTCCCCAACAAATACAATCATTTACCCCTGTTTGAGCAACGTTCGCTAAAAAGTACAGTGCTCAACTGTTTCAGAATATAACTTCTTTTTATTACCTCTATGTATTTGTGACCTATTTTTTATTGTTTTTTTTCAATCAAAAATGTGTATAATAATCCTATATTTTAACGGTACCTAGCTTTTATGCATTCATTATTTAAATGTCCAGTGTGTAACGTGTTTAGTTAGTTTTATTAAAATCGGTGTTGCCCATTCACAAAGTTGTTCTTTATCATGAATATTTACCATAACCATCAATTCAAAGTATTCCAATAGGCTTATATTTGCATATATTATATTTGCGCCATCTTGTTAGTCAATATGGGACATACAGAACATACTGCTCCGCCTTTCGCATTTTTGATGTCACATGATACACTCACAGGTGCTGCTAACGCTGCTAATGGGTGTTATCGCTTCCACATGGCTAACGTCAACAAGGCAGTTTGTAGTACTCACCAAAAAACTCACTTTAGATAACATTTTGAAATTAATAAGAGTTAAACAAGGTAAAGCTGCATGGAGACGTGCTTTGACATCTTGGCTTTTTGAAGCATAAAGGCTACCATAGCTGTTAAACATACTTTGAACAGCATGGCGGGAAAGTTGATTGCTATATAGGAGCTCAACGCTTGATGGGAGAAATTCCTCCACATTGGACCTTTAATGACTCCAGTGATAAACTGAAGGGAGTGACTCTTTACCTAGCAGGTTAATGATGCCGTCATTGTAGCAGGCATATAACTTGATCAGATCTTTGAAGAGCAGGAGGAAGCAGGCGTTTATCACCCCATTGTTCAGGTCCGGTGCATGCACCTGCCGACAGAAATCAAAGCCAGGAGGAACGGCGTGGTTAGCATTTGGAAGATGAACAGATGGAGCACAAAATAGCTATAAAATGACAAAAATCCAAACGGTATTTAATGAAAACATACAATTTTGACAAAGGCGGATATTGTCAGAAGCTGATATTGATGTCTTGTACAAAAGAAAATGTTTCATTTTTCAAGCACCGCAATATTGGAGGCATACCAAATAAAGAATTTCACATCACACAGTAAAAAGTTGTTTGAAACACAGCAACTCAACCGAGTTGTCAAAAAAGAAATGTTAAGGTTAAGATTGGATATGTACACGTTTTGAGCCCCGTGAATGTTTATTTTTACCTCTTTTGGGGAGTGGTTTCATATTTTCTGAGGGGGAAAAATCCACCTTTTCTAAATATAGGGGTGGGGTGACTTCTCCCCTGCATCCCCCAAAAAATCTACCCACATGATTGACATACATACATGCTTTGTTTTGTTTTAATTACAGAAGACATCCTTAAATCCAACCCTCTGATGGCCCTACGTGTGAAAAGGGCTGTAATTGACATGTCTTTATAGACTGCTTTTTCCTGCTTGTAGCACTGAGCTTGGTTAAAAAATAAATGAATTTGTTCCTTATTAGCGAATGACACTCACTTCAAAATCCAGCAGTGAGTCAATCTGGCTCTGCAGGGTGGGCATTCCTTTCAACAGCTTCTCCACTGACATGGTCCTCATTACTCCCTCCGCTCTGAGATGGAGGGCGACAGAAAGAAATAGAAAATGTTACAACTGCAGACAAAAGACGCCCATCCACATCTGTCTCTCAACACATATAGTATCCACTAAATATGTCTGATCTCTATTCTTTAGTCTGCATATATATTTTACAATGCCAGATATTTAGCCAGAGGGACCTTGTGTCTGCCAGCTAAACAGAGCTGTCCACTCTGTGAAAGTGAGTAATAACCCATTCTGTATTCATCTCTGCACTCAGTACATGCAGTAAACCATGCACTTGGCCCAACGCCGGGCTGGAGTCCATCCCACACAACAGCACCCCAGTGGGATGTGTGTTATTTTAAGTAAGAAGTAAGAAAGGGGCATGTTCTGCTCCCGGATTAACTAACAAAGCTTAAAAATCAATAAAAATGCTGAGTCATGCAGGGCTGTGTGATGAGAAAGGAGAAACATACCCTTTCTTGACACGGACAAAGTCAAAAGACATCTGTCTGTAGGCGAAGGACTTCTCGTTGAGATAGCGGCTGTAGCGTCTAATGAACGTGGACATGTCGTACCCTGAGGAAGACACACTCATAGGTAAACACATGTGTCAATGTCAACTCAGTGCAGGGTATGAGGCTCTTACTTACAAGGCTTACAAAAACAAAATGTCACAAAGTTTTAAAATACCTTGGATGCAATTTTACTGAATATTTGCACCTGGTGGATGAATATCAGTCTTTAAAAGAAGAGTTACTTTTTAGAAAACAGGAGAAGATTAATACCACTCTACTGTATGCCAAGTATGGAGCTAGCTTAGCTTAAAGACTAAAATCAGGGGAAAACAGTGGGATAGCCTATGGTAAAAAGAAAAAATGCATCTGCTAGCGTCTCTACAACTCACTAATTGATATGCCATATCATTTGCATCAGCCGTACCAAAACCAACATGAAAAAATAAGTTACAAAACCACACTGGCTGTTTTCCCCCTTTTCAAGTCTTCATGCTTAGCTAAGCTAATCGCTAGCTGTAGCTTTATATTTAACAGGCAGAAATGAGAGGTCGTTAATTGTCGGTACACGATCCGTCCTGCCTGAACGATCCGTTCTGCGCATGTGCAATATGTTACGCGGATTAACGACACTGCACAATCTGTTCCCATTGACAGTTAAAGAAAGTCCGTTCGCCTCCACCGGAAAGCTAACAATGTTAGTTTAGCTAACAGCTAATTCGGCTAACCACTAACGAGACAGAATGTAAAAGACCCTCAAAACGTAAATTAACCGTTAAAATATATAACAGCTGTTACGTCAGTTCTACTTCACTTGTGCTCATTTAAAATACAATCACTCAATACTTGTATTTTATTATTATTGTAAAGTCTTAATTTAGCTGTAGCCTGCTTCTCCCCCTGTTTAGTTTGAGTAACGTTATTTTAGGCTGAATCAAGCTAGCGGTTAGCCGAATTAGCTGTTAGCTAAACTAACGTCGTTAGCTTTCCAGTGGAGGCTAACAGCAGACCGCTACTGTGGAACAGATCGTGCAGTGCCGTAAATCCGTAAATCCTCGTACATCATGATTATCATCATTATATCAACATATTGCACATGCGCAGAACGGATCAAGCAGGCAGGACGGATCGTTTACTCTCTTGTCTGTGTGCTAAAAGTGATTAGCTCAGCTGAAAGACTGAAACGGCTAGCAAGGCTCCATTGAAAGGTCAACTTATCTAAAGCTAAATAGTTACTGGTACTGTTCTTATCACTTGCATCTTATCTAATTTTTGGCAAAAAAAGTGGATAAGCTTTATTCGCCAAGAAGTGAAACAATTAACAACTACTGAGTTTTATTTTCTTTGTGGAATCACACGTCTCTTAGCACATTTTTGCTTTCTAAACTCTGCAGTAACTCTAATTACCAGAAGATGAAATATCCATGACAACAGACTGTGAAGCCGGTGTTTATCACCATGGAGATGGGTTAAAATGAGGGGAGCGAGGGATTACGGAGCAGGAACTGAGGGATGGAAATAGGGATAATTGGGTTGTTTAATTGGAAGTAACAGTTTTGTGTTGCACATGTTGGCTGCTTAAATACAGGTGTGAAATGTAGGTGTTGGAAGGAGAAGGGAACAGCATGAAGGGGTGAAGGAATTGGCGATGAAAAGGCCAGAACAAAGGGATCAATCAAGGTTGAAATGATGTAAGGTTGCTTAAAGTGCTCATGTTATGTTTTTTGGCTTCTCCCTTTCCTTTATTGTGTTATATATCTTTTTTGGTGCATGTTATAGGTTTACAAAGTGAAAAAGCCCAATAATTCTGACTGACTAGTAGTCCTTACTTAGGTACTGTCAGGGCACGCCCTCATACTCTGCTTCTGACTGGCTAGTAGTCCTTACCTAGGTACCGTCAGGGCCCTCATACTCTGCTTCTGACTGGCTAGTAGTCCTTACCTAGGTACCGTCAGGGCCCTCATACTCTGCTTCTGTCTGGCTAGTAGTCCTTACCTAGGTACCGTCAGGGCCCTCATACTCTGCTCCTGAATGGCTAGTAGTCCTTACCTAGGTACCGTCAGGGCCCTCATACTCTGCTTCTGACTGGCTAGTAGTCCTTACCTAGGTACCGTCAGGGCCCTCATACTCTGCTTCTGACTGGCTAGTAGTCCTGACCTAGGTACTGTGCATGTGCGACTCCCATCAAAGATGGAATAGAAGTGAGATGTCTCACTCTGTAGCTAAAACAGAGAGCTCAACACACAGGGTGACAAGAGGAACTGCCGCAATGTGCAGTTCAACAAAAATATGGTGTTTTTTGAATATTTAACCATGTAAACCTATTCTGATATAACCTATAAATACAATTATGAACCTGAAAATGAGCAGAATATTAGCACTTTAAGTCAAAGATGGGAAGAAAAGTAACACCACCCACCGTGGGAGCCGGTTTTGTCCAGGAAGTTGGCAAGGTTGAATAAGGTGTTTCTAGATGACAGGAACTGCAAGAATTTCTGCAGCAGAGGACACACACACACACACACACACACACACACACACAGCATTTAGTTTTCTGCCAGTCACTAAATGACAAATGGTGAAATAGCTCAAATTTTGGCAAAAAATAATATATATTGTTTGAGAATTTTGATGAAAGAAATATTTTCATTAATTGACAAATAACCAATGATTACACTTCACAGTTATGAATGAACATATTACATCCCAGTGTATAATAGGCGTGTTATATGCTCAATTTCAAACAGATGGCTCCTTCTTAAATGTAAGAAATGGTTTGTTTGACGTTCACAGCTATCTCAGCGCTTTCTCCATTCTACCACAAAAGTGCCTGTAGTAGAAGAAGTGGAATTGATATCAGAGGTGTGATTCTATACTTCCTTAAATGAGGAAAGAGCAATAAAAGGAGCATGCTGCAGCCTTCATGAGTGGGAGGGTGTGAATATGAATTAGAGACATGAAGGGACCAGGGAATAGAAAGACAAATAGGCTCTGCAGCCTCGCAAGAACAAGCTTACTACAGTGACACACAGACATAAAAGCATGCCCCCCCCCCCACCACACACACTGCTGATGCTTATTAAGTGGCTGCATTTACGCAATACAGAACCTACTAACATAGGTGAGGTTAGGAAGGAAAACCCCTCCCTGATGAAATGGTGAGCTTAACATTATCTCCCCTCCTCCCGTGTTTTATCACTCTCGTTCTCTCTCTCCAGTCATACTCCCTGCATCATCATTAGGGATAATAGAACAGCAAAGCCCTGGCTAAAACAGACATGTCTCCAGAGACAGAAGACACACACACAGTTCTGTATGAATGCAGTATATTGCCTTGTTAATCATAACTGCATTGTTCTCACGCATTTATGACACCACCACCACCATCACCTTGAGTGCTTACACACAAAAGAGACCACTTCATCACAACATACACACACAAACTGAGCCTATTTGTGAAATGTGTGTGTGTGTGTATGCTTACAGTGGGTACGGAAAGTATTCAGACCCCTTTACATTTTTCACTCTTTGTTTCATTGCAGCCTTTTTCCAAAAAT
>NC_048412.1:1967582-2023948 GCF_013103735.1 Etheostoma cragini | reverse complement strand
TGGAAAATGGCTGCAATGAAACAAAGAGTGAAAAATTTAAAGGGGTCTGAATACTTTCCGTACCCACTGTATGTAAAGGGGCACATCCCATTGTGGCACCACCATTTACCCTTTCCCACTGAGACCAGCTGTGTCTTCTAGAGAGGTTAAAGCTGTTATCTTCACATGTCTAAATGCATGCTGGGAAGGCAACCCCCACTCCATGATTTTGAAAAGGGAAGTAAATGAATAAATGAGCATATGGCTTGAGCACACATTATTTCGTGTTGTCTTCTGAGTCTCTATCAACTACAGTTTGTTTTCTCTTGCTCTTTCTTATGGAATATTTTAGATTTAGGTACTGCTGTGTATATCAATTACTTTTTCTCTCTCTTTTGTGTCATCTGCATTTCGGTGGCAGCTTGGGTCCTCTGACGGGCTGTAAAGGAGCATCTGTTTATCTCTCTGAGTTCTCCGTCGTTGCCTATTTAGAGCCTTTTCTTTTCTGTAAGGGACATTAACTGAGTCAGGGGGCCAGGCAGCAGACGACCAGTCCCTTTGGTACCTCCATTACTGCTGTTAAGGCCAAAATGTACAACATAAGTCAATAAATGTAAAGGGTATTGTATGAGAAGACCTTGTGATGAAGTAATGCTAGTTACTCAATAATCGTAGCTTTAAACCTGCATGAATTTATATTTGGCCACTGGAGGGCAGCATGACAAGCTGTAAACACAACCCTTACACATGTTCATTTAATATAATATTACTATACACATAACAACTATGCGATAATATAGTTGTTGGGTGTTTGCAGAAGTTGCCTTTTTACACATCCAGCAGACATGATGCAACATTTTAATTCATTTGGAGTTGAGTTTCTGTCAACCTGATGAATGAAAGTCTTATATTTTTTCCCCTTTTAGCTCTGTTTTGGTCTCTTCCCACTCCTAAGGGAGTTTTCTGCATCTTTAGCTGCTTCATGCTTCATGGCTATGGTCGCTAACTTTAATCTGCCGCTTGGTGCCAAGCAGGAAATGTACAGTGGGTGTTATTAAAACCTTTAGCTAGAAACAGCTGCCTGCTCTATCTGGAAATGACACTGATAAGAGACCTGAGAGAGAACTAAAACAGTAAAGTCTTGGTTCATAATGTATGAATGTAATTCTCTGTGGGTCATTTACCACAATTCCCACCTTTCCTATTTCACAGACTTTTAACTTATCAGTCATGCTGTATAAAAAATACTGATTTTAGTGCCATGGAGAAGATCTCAGAGCCTGCTGAAAAAGCCTCATGATAGCTGTGGATGTGGAAGGGGGGATCCGTGGAGTAGCACGCCACTTGGACACAGGCCGGGGACTGATCACCCCCGGTAGGGTCGACCCAGCGAGAGTGTCTCTTGATTAAAGACCCAAAACGCCGCTGACCTCGGGTACATCCCTGATGACGTGTCCAAGTAGCACCAGACGGTGTATGTTAAAACAGTGCAGCTTTAAAGTTGTTCCAAACCATCTGACAGGATCACTTATTCAATACCAACTTGTTCTAGCTCTTCATTGAAGCTATTGACTTTTTTATGACTGCAGGCATCCCATCAAATTGAAATATATTCTAGCTGCCTAGTGCATCCTTTTATCCACATTTACCCAAAATTCAGCCTGATACATTGGTGTCTTTTGAAAATTTGGGAACGCCCCCAGATCTAAAATATAATTCTGTGGGTTTGAAAAAAGTCTGGTGAGATCAAAATATGAATTGTCTGGATTTGGTGGAAATGAAGATGAATGAATTGGTCATTTAAAGCCATTTAAGTGGTCAATGAATCAGCTGAAGTAGAGTCCCTTTCTCACTTCACCTGACTGCATTTTACCAGACATCCAAACCAGCCACCAAGTATGTACTCAGGTGTCTAAACAGTACGTCAAAAGCTCACCTCGTTGCCATGCACCATGAGGTGGTGCGTGGCGATCAGGGCTTTGAAAACCACCACCCAGCTGGCGTTGCCGGCCCTCTCGATCAGCGTGTCGGCCATCTGGGGGACGTTCACATTGGTCTCCTGCGTTGCCTGGATTAGGTCTGAGAAGCATAAAGCAGAGGAGGAACAGGAGGTCAGATGGTGCATACTAGCTGGGGAGAGACCCGGTGCTAAAGGCCTTTGTAATGATATAAGATGGGTGAGAAATGACAAACAGGAGGGTGCTAGAGTTGATGCAGTGCAACTGGGTCTGGGCTCTGCTGCATTTCACAGCCGCACCCTTTGGCATCCTAATTTTAATTAGCCATCTGTATTTCCCAGATCAGTTATTCCTCAAATAGGCAAAACCTCTGCAAAGACAATATCATACCCTGTGTTAAATGCTACTTAAGCACTTTCACTATAGTAGAAAGGTCTTTGATTTGTCACTTGTGTAACAAAATCTTTAGCAACAAACCCCATTTTGAATATGACTCGGGCGAGTCAAAAGTACAGGGCCATTTCAATAAAACCAGAGGTTATACTGTATGCCAGTCTAAGTCTAGATCATTATTTCAATCAGACAGGTTTGCAGGGTGCAATGTCTGTCAAAATGGGTTAATTCCTCCTATTATGACATCAGATACCTATTTAGTAGTCTTTCTGCAAGCTGAAGGAGCTAGTTTTTATCAACAGAATTGACTCAGGACGCTGCTATTTTCCATCTTACTGAAATGTAAATAGATAAGTGCTTACCATTATGCCTCTATTGCCTGGTGTGAGTCACACTAGCTAGCTTTGAGTCTTTCTGCAGCGAGACATTAATGCCAGTCGAGACAGAGGGAGAGTGGAATATTCCACAGCAGCAAGACAGAGAGGAACCAGAAGGCAAGAAGGGATTGCAATGCAAATCGGACTTTCGACGGATCAGACAGACAGGCAGACAGACAGACAGGCAGGCAGGCAGGCATACAGACAGACAGACAGGCAGGCAGACAGTGCTACAGTATAGGAACACAAAGGTTCTGAGAGACATTGTCGATCTAGTGGTTCTGAGACTTGATGTAATACAGCAGAATCTGTTGATTATTGACTATAAATCCATGTCACTCTATGATGATGAATTTAAAATGATCACTTTCTTTGGGAAATACAGGTTATATTGCTCATTAAGCAATCTGCACTGAGTTAAGCATTTTAAGTCACAACATTTTATTTAAAGCTGCACTAATCAATATTTCTGCGTGTAATGTAAACAGGTCATTTTAAACAGTCTGTAGTCATGACCCTACGGAGACTTTTCACTCTTTGTAGCTTAGCATCTGTTAGCTCGTTGTTTTGGTTTTACAGCTGCAACTTTACTGTTTCTATTTCTCTTTCATCAGTGTCATTCCAACCACAGCAGGCAGCTGTTTTCAGAGGAAATCCTCTTATAAACCCATAGACAGTAAAAGACATTGACAATGTGACGTCGTAGATTTCCACAGAGACGAGGGACGTCTATTACAAGCTCTTTCCCGGTGATGCTGAGCGTTACTGCGCAGCCTCCAACTGAGCTTGAAGACGTAGATGTGACATGAGCAACTTGTCTGAAAGTTGTAAGTCTTCTGGTAGCTGTGCAAGAGAAATCTCAGTCATTCCCAATCAGCATAAACGGAGAGCGTAGACATATGTTAGGAGATAACACAGACACAGGCTAATTATTGCTAACTAAAATGCTAGTTAACATTCGTAATTAAACTTAATGTAAGTCAAAACTACCTGCGAGCTTCTCCTGACAATACGGGGATTCCTGGACTATGCAATGGCAAATTGCGTGCTTATGACACAATCGTTAGCCTATTTTTATAAAAACGTATGCTACGGAGCCATAACATGAGCTACAAGGTAATGGAGCCTTTTATACATTGTTGAGTTTCTTTAGAACTAAACAACAGACAAAGGGAGTCTTTAAACGCTTCAGATGTAAAGTTATTTGATGCCAAAGTGGCGCTAAAATGTATGGGAGTCAATGGGATGCTAACGGCAGTGATGGCTTTTTAGCAACAAAACGGCCACATTGGAGCTATGCGTTGCAGAAGCTGGCTTACCCCCTTGGATAAACCCGTAGACCGTATCAAATTTGGACATAATCTCTGTCGGGCCATCGCCATCTTGGCAGTGCCTTGCGGCTATTCCATAAATGGGCATGGAGCGTGGATGGAGCTGAGGCAGATGAAGCACTCTATACTTGCCTCCTTTCAGACTTTTTTATTATGCATAACTTTAAGCCATAATAAAAATGTACAGTTGTCATAAAAAAAAAAAAAAAAAAAAAACTGTACATTTTCTTAAAGATATTTTTTTGTGCATTTTTGGCTTTTATTTTGATAAGACAGCTGACGAAATGAAAGGGGAGAGAGAGGGGGGAATGACATGCAGCAAAGGGGCGCGGGTCGGGGTCAAACCTGGGTGCCTACTACCAACTGAGCTATCCAGGCATCCCGAAAGCTGTTATTTGTTTTTATTGGGCTCTAAGCATGTTGTGTCTGCTGTAAAGTTGGCCATTTTAACGTGGGGTCAATGGGAATCCACTCGCTTTTTCCGTCAGCTTCAAGTGACCATTTAAGGAACTACACTTCCGCGTTGAATTCATTCTTCAGCACCGAACCCATATATAAACCCACTAAACAGACAGACAAAGTTAGCAACTAGCTGGTAAACATAATGGAACATTTTTCAACTAAAGAGCCAGCTATTTCCCCCGGGAGTTGGTGGAGACCAAAACGTAAGCTAAAAGCTTACCAATTTCAAGTGGGAAGTTGACCAAGAGGACAATCTACCAAAGTTCAGCATACTTTGCCACAGTAATACCTAATAAATCGAATCTGTAGTTTCTTTCCTTCTGTGTATTAGTATCTGTCAGCTAGAGCAGTAAAGCCTATGTGAGGAATATCCATTCACTGGCAGCTGTGTGAGCTGTGCTCCATGGCAAACCTCAAGGCTTATCTTCAGAGACAGTATGAGGAATTAGATGATTGGGCAGAGTGATGGACAGAGAGGGACAGAAAATATGACCCACGTCATTTTAAAAGCCTTGATTCAGGCAGACGCAGAGCAAACTCCATTTTGTCATGTGATTCATTAATAGTGGCATATCCATCCTGCACATTCACTGCCAGCAGACACTCAGGTAGCTGAGATGTGTTTATTGATTTTTCCACGTTGGCTTAATATTTTCTTAATATAGACTAAATGGCAGTACATCGCACACATGGAGCAATCTGTCACTAGGTAGCATGAGCAATAGGGGGCTTGGGAACTTTAAAATAAGACATGGAACTAACTGATTGTGACAAGTTTAATAAAGACGTTATGTTACGAAAAGATACAAAACATGCTAAAACTCGGTCTTAAGTGGGAAAAAAACATGGGAAGTTATGTTGTTTTCACACTATTTCTTGGCCGGGGAGACTACCCAGAGTCAGCAATCAAAGATAGCTTTAGTTACTAGTTACTAGTTACTTTAGTGACTCCACTACATTCATCAGACAGCTTTAGTTACTAGTTACTTTAGTTAGTCTACTACATTCAACTGACAGCTTTAGTTACTAGTCCCTTTACATATTAAGATTTTTGCACAAAACACAGTTCATACAATACGATGTTTAATTATAAATGAAACTACCCAAACATATACAGTACAAAGAAGTACTGCTGGAATGATTAGCCAATAAACACTTCTTTAAATTAACAGAGCTGTTTGAATTGTCTACAGTTCCAAGATTTGAGCTTTACTTTTAAAATTTGAAGTACAATTTCTGTTTACTTGCATACTTTTACTTAAGTAACATTTTCAATGCAGGACTTTTACTTGAAACGGAGTATTCTTACAGTGTGGTATTAGTACCTTTAAATAAAGAAGCTTAGTACTTCTTCCACGACTGGCACCAACCACCAAGGCATATTCCTTGTAGATGGGACTTACTTAGCAATAAATCCTTTTCTGAGTATGTTTCTGTGTATGTACCTTGGAATTGACTTAGCATCTTTGACATGGAACGTCAAATACTGACCGATCCCTATATAGTGTTTATTGAATAGTGAACTATAGAGGGAACAACCTAACAAGATTTCGGACACTACACTGAAAACACATCATCGCGTGCGCGTTGTTTGTGTGACGGAGGCAAGCGCGCCCAGCATCATGAAAAAAAAAACGAAACAAAATTACTTCTACTACGTCCCTGAAACAAACCAAACACTCTTGAGGATGACAACAGGTTGTAGATTATAGACTAGGGGTGGGAATCCCGATATGTCACAATACGATATTATTGCGATTTTAAACATATTGCAATATTCTGTAATATATTGCAATTTATAATCTTATTTCCAACTTCAAATTTTTCTCAATTTAAAATTATATCCCCAAAAGGAAACGTTGTCAGCATCTGTTTCCTCTAAAAAGATACATTTCTCTTTTTGTTCATATCACTTTAATTTTATTGCTGCAAAATGTAAAGCAGACAAACTGACCAGTACCCATATAATATATACATATAATAAAAGATCCATACTTGGCGTTTCTATATCAATACAGTATTGCCACTGAAAATATTGCGATACTATTCTGTATTGATTTTTCCCCCCACCCCTATTATATGTTATAAGTTACATTTCCACAGTTTAGAAATGAAGGCCCGCTCCATTTTTCCTTTTCAGTTTTCGCGGTGACTTCTGTTTATCCTTTTCCTCTGGGAAAACACGGCCTATCTCCACTCAAAGTGTCATTGTGGATTTTAATTTTAATTTTAAAGTGGGCTATAAAGTGAATGAAATTAACCGCGGAGAATGGGAACACCACTAGTGCACTATTTCTGTGATAGGGAAGGGTTTTGAACACAGATAATGCATTCAGTTTTTTCTGGGTTCAGTTTTCCACTCCCATGAATAAATCATGTCCAATAGCCCATAATGACGCATTTGAAAAGGGACTGAATGAATAATAATGCAAAAAAATGCATTCAAGGTCACTTTGCAACAAGTCTGCTGGCGCTTTTGCTTCCTCCATCATGCTTTCATCACGCAGTCATGATTGCTGTGTGCGTGTCCTCTTCGGTAGTAAAGCAGCAGATAAAAACACACACACACACTCCGCCCACACACACACACACAGAGGGATAATCCCTACAGGGCTGATGAGTCAGCAGCCTGCATCATCACACGCTTGTCATCTCTCCGTCTGTCTCTATCCCAGTGTGTTGGACCGTCTGTCTCACTCTCTGCCTGTCTCTGTCTCTCTGTTTTTACCAAAGTGAGGGTCAGACTGCACAGCCACTACCATTTAACTATATATATCTACATAAATAGTACCTCGGATCTACTGTAAATCATGTCCCAATAGGCGTAAAATAACAAATTGACAAGAAGTCATAGCATGTAATTCATGGGGAAATTTTTCAAAAAATGATTTGTTGCCAATTGGTCATTTCCTCAGCACTGCGCTTGTCAATCAAACAATGATTTCACGCAAATACGTCGCTTTTCTGACACCGGTTACTGCACATATGGGGATCTTTTGAGTTTTATGAACCTTAATGGACATTCAATTCAATAAATCACTAATGTTGCTAAAAGTAAACTGAGATAAGTTTATTTGAAAATGGGCCGAAGGTGTTATTATGAGACCGAAGCGGCAGCCCCTCCGCCTCCCCCCTATTTTTAATAAATGTTTTTTTCTTCTTCCTTTAAAATCTTTTTTCTTCCTTTTTTGTTTGTTTTCTTCTTTACATATTTCATTTCACTTGACTTATTTACTGAGATTACTCTTACTATTATTGTCACTTTGTTCCCCTTTTATTGTCCTCTACCCATTCTTTTCTGTATTGGTATCCACTTATTTAGAAACTACTTCTATGGAAAATTATTCTTGTGAAGATCTGGAGTCAAAGGGACAAACTGGGATGGATGGGTGGGTGGGTTGAGGTGTGGGGTACCTTTCATGTTGGTGAATTTCTGCATAACACAGCCATACATTGTTTGTACATATTTGGTCCATTATGAGCTGTAGAAAATGCTACATTGTTTATGGAAAATCAATAAAAATTGTTAGACAAAACAAAATGGGCCGGATAAAGTCTTGGGAAATATTTCCACCTGCAGTAGAACAGAAGCCGAATCCTGTAGAGAGAGGGACAGAAACAGGCAGAGGGTCTCTGTTCTGATTGAGATGCTGAACAACGATTCT
Organism: Etheostoma cragini; assembly: GCF_013103735.1. Lineage (NCBI taxonomy): Eukaryota > Metazoa > Chordata > Actinopteri > Perciformes > Percidae > Etheostoma > Etheostoma cragini. The sequence goes on along the minus strand of NC_048412.1, from coordinate 2,015,783 downwards.
GCAGGATCTCCTGACTCACCGTCTCCCTCCACCTTCCTTCAATTATTCATACGTGTGAGTGTGAGTAGAGAGGCGGCCCTTCTCAAGCGCTAGCACACAGATAGTCACGCTGACTAACAATTACCAGCATGCTTGGATCCATATTCCATATCCTGTATGCTGCAACATACAACAAATTGAATCAATCTGTTGTCGCCTTCCTGTCAGACTAATAGACATATTTATAGAAAACATTTCAAGCATTCTTAACCCTCATGCTGTCCTTGGGTCAAATTGACCTGTTTTCAGTTCATTTTTTATTTATTTTTTGTCACAAAAAATGGGCCGTTGAAATAAGACAACATTCAAAATATCAAAAACACCAAAATCGTCAAATAAAAGCACCCAAAACATTGAAAAAGTAATAATAATATTGAAAAAAAGTGACCATGGTTGACAGGTAGACAATTCAAGGGTTCAAGACTATAAAACGAAGCATGTCTAAGGCAATATTAAAAGCAGTTAAGATTCGATTATGACAAACATCCTTTGGCTTTGTGTTGTCCCCTTTCTCCCCCCCCCCCCCCCTTTCCTATCAGTCTCCAGTGATTTTAATATTGATTATTCATATAGCTGGGGTAAAAAAAAAATTATGCCTAGCATCAACTGGCTAAAAAAGTTAGTGACTAGGTGGTGAACATTGTGTAGCTTTTAGCAGCCATGGTTTAGCTAACTCCTTAGATTTCTCAAGGTGGAGACCAAAACAGAGCTAATAGACTGAATGTTTGACTAGGCTGGGAGCATCGCTCTGAATGAATACTTATATGGCTCTGGGTCTGCTGGATGTGTAAATAAGGAAGTATTTTCTTACAAGATTGCAATGTCAATCTTATAAGGTGAATACGTGATGTCAAGTTTGTGTTTGCAGCTTTTTGCCCTCAAGTGGACAACATATCTCTTATTGCTGCTTTAAGGTGAGCAACCACTAATAGCAAAGCTACCAGTCACTTTCACATGTTGTCAATGTCATTAGCATTTGACCTGCTATGTGTTTTTATCTTCTCATTTTATATAATGCTACAGTACGGAGCCCCGGAGGTGACATGATGGGAAAAAATTGAAAAAAGCGAAGAAAAAGAAAAAACAATATGTACTGGAGACAAACACTTTTGCGAGTTTATAAACTAAATTTATAATTTTTTTTCAGTTTAGGGGTCCTCAACGTGAAAATGTTTGAGAACCACTGACCTATCGCACTTTTACAAGATATGTAATATTACAAAATCTATTCAGAGTCAAACATAACATAGCAGCCAAACATGACACACATGAGATCTGAGGTACTGAGGTGCTAGTGTGAAATTTCAGTCCCTCAGTGAAGTCATGTCCTTTATTTACAGCCTGGGGAGTTTTAGCTACACCACAAGCTTATTCGTGACATGAAGATTACAAGAGCCTCTACACATAGTTTAATATCACAGTATTATAGTGTACCCAGACACACAGGCTCACTCTGGCAACATTTGCACACACACATCCTCCCCTGCTCTAATTTACAAGCACAGCACCTGAGCCGTCATTGTGCAGCACAGCGAGCAAAGAGACAGAACCATTGGTCTGACATGTCCACATCCTCTACAGTGTGTCTGTGTGCATGTGGTTGTACAACGAGAAGAAGGAAAAACAAAAGAAAGACACACCTGGGTGTAAGGCACTCTGTAACAGGCGTACATGTAGACATGTAGCGCACATCTACACAAAGCGACACTCGGCGCTACAGAACGCAACCAGATGTGAGTCAGGACTATGTTTGACACATGCAAAACGTATGCAATGTATGCAGCCTCATGTGTTATTCATAAAATTTTCACAAACTGAAATTGTACCATGCTAAAAGCTGAGGGGTAGAACCACCGTCACAAAAACAAGCAGCAATGAATTCATCCTTGAAACTATTTCCTGTGTAACTTCAGCTTGTTATAGATTTTTCTTCCACACCTGAACTATTGAAAACACATCAAAGTGGAATACTCATTCAAAACAATACAAATGGCCAGTGGGGCTCATCTTCTCAAATTTTGATCCCTGGTGTCGGCAGATGCCACTTAGCGTGCTGTTGGATGCGGTTCCTTGTTGCATGAAATGAAATATATTGGTTAAGTTTATTGTAGTCTATATCCACTACGTTCCACTTTGGGGATTTCTCCGTTGCCAATGGAAGTTCTACCAGATATTTCTCATTTGGGCCGGATATCCGTTGCCTTGGTCTTTCTTTGTGTTGGTGTTCTGACCTCCGGTGGATTTCTGAGGACTATGGTTACCTGGTCCTCAGATCTCTGCAGGGTAAATCCAGACAGCTAGCTAGACTATCTGTCCAATCTGAGGACTATGGTTACCTGGTCCTCAGATCTCTGCAGGGTAAATCCAGACAGCTAGCTAGACTATCTGTCCAATCTGAGGTTTCTGTTGCGCAACCAAAACTACTTCTGAACATACACAAGTTCCACCAAAACAAGTTCCTTCACAAGACTATTTGCAGTTGAGCCGTGGCCCCGTATGGCACTAAGCGCCGCCCAAGACGACTGTGATTGGTTTAAAGAAATGCAGAGAAGCCATTTTTTCTCCCATCTTAAAATGACGTGTGGACTAGTCAGACTCTCTACCAGTTTGTGATTGCTTTTGGATTAGGTCTAGTGGAGAGTATCAGACTGCAGCCACATGGACAGTACTTCTTATTGAGACAGGTTTGTCACTGGCTTTGGTCTTATACGGGATTCACTGATCATAATAAAAAACTAAGAAAATGCTAGGTCCTTTAAGTATTTGTTAAGACCTCAAATTTACCCTTATATGTAAAGTGTATGTCATAAACCATAGCAAATTAGCCAGATAGTGAACAGAGGTCAGTGATCTATGATGGATGTGACCAAAGTACTAGATGAAAGTCATGCCGCTAGCATAGCTAAAAAACATTTATGAGCAATACGATTGCACACGGGTCACATTTTGTTTGAGGAATGTGGGAACTGAGAGATTATTTTGAGTCAATCCTAAATTCACAACTCTCACCAGCTAGTTTGTCGCACCAGCAGATAAATAGTCCAAAACAATGGCACTGTTTACTCGGACAGCTGATTAATGCTAGACTGGGTAAGCCCCGCCCACTCTGTCTGTGATTTGATTTCTCCCTGCAGATTGATCTGGAAACCTGAACAATCAATTACAAGTACAATCCGGACCTGAAAAGGATTGTGGATAACAAAGGCGGCCAGGTTTCCCACTGACTCAATCTAGGTAAAAAAAACTAAAATTACAAAACTATAAAAACGTTGTATTAGTCCTGTTCTTAGATCTGGAAGTCTGTTGCTGTTAAAGTGTGGACCTGCATGTGTTCTGTGACTCTTTGCTATGGTGTGTTTTTTTTGCTCTTTATGCTGAACTGGCAGGCCGACCCTGTTCTACTCTCACACTTTGGACCCACATGCTCTATTAACCCATGCAGTGTCAGATAACTGTCACTTAACACCACATCAGGATGCCCTGCAGCATCTGCCAAAACCCCAACACACACCGGACCGGACTCCGATTTTAACATATCAATAACTCTGAGTGATATCAAAGCTGCTGTGTGCGTGTGAAGGCAAGCACGCAGACACACACTCATCTGCGCCAGCCTGCACGACAACCGTGCAACATCCTCCTCATGCTTTTCATGCTAGATGGACTATTACAACAGAGGGTATGCCAAGGTGGTTTCCTAGGAAACAGTTTCTCACATATGCAGTTGCATCAAGCCTGGAGTCAAAATCTTTTGAAATCATTTTTCACATAAAACATTTTCATTTGCAGACGTTTTAGAACAAGCATGGGCTAAAAGAAAGACTGCATTGTCCAATAGCAACATTCCCTGTTATTTCTTCTTCTTTTTGTGTCTGTAGTTCATATATAAAATGTTTTGTTATGTTTTGGCTGCTGTAATGTGTTTTTTATATTCTTTATTTTGAGCAAAGTCGAGTAAGTTGTGTGTGGACACTGGACCAGAAGCTGTTGAATTAATCACTGTTGTATTGGTGTCATGTAATTCCATGATGGATGGGTCACTTAGTGGGATGATAATAAATATCAAAAATGTCAAATCATCACAGGTGCAGACTCACACAGCCGAAACCTGATGAGGATCATCCAGCCAAAGGCAGATCTTGTTAGTCATACCAGCCTTAAAGGTCCCATGGCATGAACAATTTACTAAGGTTTCATGAGGTTTTTTAACATTAATGAGTCTATATAAAAGAGACTTCAGATACAGTATTAGGGACCACTAAGGTCTATATAAAAGAGACTTCAGATACAGTATTAGGGGACCACTAAGGTCTATATAAAAGCATCCAAAGAGCACCATGTCATGGGACATTTAACACAGCTGAGAGAATCAACACTGAATTCATTTCAATATTAAATAATGCTGAGCATGTATGTTATTTTCTACAATATTTTCTATATCTATTCTCATATATATACCCTACAGACTGAGTGGGGGATTGCTGTGTGCAGTGAGCGCTTTGTGAGTGCAGAGTGCAGTACACGCCACGCTGCGCGAATGATGCCTTGTTGAGCTACACATGAACGGACCATGAAGGCCCAGTGTTTATTTATAGCTCCCCTCACCCTCAAGCAACATACAGGGGGAGGGAAATGAATACCCAGAATGCACCGTGTCCCAGCGTAGCATAGCTCCATTGGAATCCAGACTGTGGAGGCTGGAAGTGACATCTGAGGAAAGAGCTGGCATCCTACACAATGCTGCTGCTACTGCTGGCGGACACAGATAGCAGCACTGTCTTCTTATAGACGCTTATAGACACACTATGCTGCTCATGGGTAGAAAATCCCACGTTCACTCAGTTTATCTAAGATGGGAAAAGTGCATTGTGTCCAACGTGAGGAAAATTGGAAGAGTTCATAACATTTAACGTAGATATCAAGGACATTCTTTTGTTTTGTGTGACTAACACATCAATAAATTTAACTGGTATCAAAGTGAGTGAGTACAATTGGAGGCAAACGGGAAAGATTTATAGTAATGGGGTTGTATGAGGCACTCATCCATAGTCAGTGTATTACCTAGAATAGACGCGGTAGACCCCAATAAGACCAATACACACCCCCAGTTTGGAGAAGCAGGCAGGAGTACCAACAAGGAAGATAAGAAATGTGCAAAAATCACATTGTAGCAACATAAAAAAAACATGCACATATCTAGAATATTTGCGCTGCTATACGTTGCCTTCAGGCAGCCCTTTCTCATTTTTTTTTTATTTCATTTATTTGTTTATTTGAAAAGGGGACAATGTACACTGATCAACATTCAAAGCAAATGTAAGCGTACCCGAGTTAGCCGTAGGCTAATTTTCATCGGCAGTCCCCTAGCCAGATGTTAGTAGGCATCCTAAAATAATAAACATCCTAAAGTTATAATACAATGAAGATAATTATACAATAGACAAAAAGTTAAAAATTACAATGTAAAATCACAACAATCGAATAAACAAGATAAGCAAATACAATCTAAAATAGATGATACAGTTATTGTCGGTGGATGGGACCAGCGTCAGTGTTGACAGTGTTGATTTTCAATCATCCATTTCTTAACGTTACTCTTAAATGAGTAATAGGATGGGGACTCTCTAATTAATGGTGGTACCGAGTTCCACTGACGGGGAACTGAAGCTCTATCTCCATCTATGCTCTCCTCAAAGCACCAAACTTTGGTGCCAAAAATGGTAATTTGACTCTGCAGAGTGGAGTTAGGTCATATTCGACTTGTTGATATTAAAGGGGGCGTAGTTCCTTCCCGGCTTCTTCCCAAAATCCACTATGGTCTCTTTAGTCTTGCTGACATTCATGAAACAAAAGTGTAATAAAAAAAGCATCTCCAATGCTGGGATATCTTAAACATTCAATAATTTTACAGCAAAAACTGAAGTTGTTTTGAAAGAGTATTGAGTAAAAGTTGACATACTCCAGTCTGTGATTATCCATCAACATCCATTCCTTTAATTTTAGTCGAAATAATTCCTAATTTCTGCTTTTCTAACTCAAACATTAGGTATAATTTCCCATAAATGAGGTTTATTGAACATAAATTCCAACAATAACTGCAAAACTAAAGATAATATGTTGGTCTTACGTAGTGTTGAGCATTGAAAAAAGCATCGTAAGTTTTGAAAAAAGGGAAAAAATGTAAGAAAAAATTAATTAAAAGCAATAAAAAAGCATCAACAAAAGTGTTGAGCTTCAATTTTAACGAGAAGACAACACAGGGGTTAAATACTCTAATTTTACTTCTCTTCTGCCCAAAGCTCTAACTTCTGATTTCAGTACTAGCGATGCCCTGACAAAAAAATACATAACTAAATAAATGGAAGACACTATTTTTCCTGACAGTCAACAGTCAAACGTATTTTTCTCTGTACTCTCATTTTAGCCTCTCCACCTCCCCTTCCCCTCATGGTAGCTATTCACGTCCATGGGGTTTGTGTATTTCTGTTGGGTGCAGGTTCTGCTCCAAGGTAGGCAACAGACACACATATCCACCCCAAATAATTCAGCCAAGACAATTTCTTTTTATGGATTTTTTGGAAAAATATCTGTTTGTGTTGGAGCTAAAATTGGTCTTAAAAGAAGCCCAGGAAGGGAGGGTGTGTGTAGTTTCCCCTCCATTTAACTCAACCCATTAAAAGGCTAATTGGAGCTGTCACTTTGGGTAATCCAAGCATGATCTGGACTAGCTCTCAAATAGAAATCTGACCGACGTTGACTCAAAGCATATAAGCCAAGCAACAAGCATGTAGGATCTGATAGTGTATTGCAAGACCTTCCTCCACAGCGCCGCGGAGGAGGGTCTGGCTAGTCCACACAGTATGCCGGGATGAGAGAAAAACCTGCTCTGGTTTATTGGCATTTCTATAGACCAATCACAATCGTCTTGGGCGGCTCTAAGCGCCGGACTGTAACACGGTGCCTCTGCAAAAAAGCCTCGGAAGGTTTTGGTGGGACATGTGTGTGTTCAAAAGTAGTTTTAGTCGTGCAACAGAAAACTCAGATTGGACAGGTAGTCTAGCTAGCTGTCTGGATTTACCCTGCAGAGATCTGGGGACCAGGTAACCATAGTCCTCTGATTGGACAGATAGTCTAGCTAGCTGTCTGGATTTACCCTGCAGAGAGCTGAGGACCAGGTAACCATAGTCCTCAGATTGGACAGATAGTCTAGCTAACTGTCTGGATTTACCCTGCAGAGATCTGAGGACCAGGTAACCATAGTCCTGAGATGGGACAGATAGTCTAGCTAGCTGTTCTGAGATCTGAGGAGCAGTTAACCACAGTCCTCAGAAATCCACCAGAGTTTAAAATGCCAACACAAAGGAAGCCCAAAGACATCCGGCAGAATTTCCAGCGGCACCTGAACAATCCTGTAAGTGCGGCGTTGTGTATATAGACTAAATTGGAAAAATAACTCCAGACGACCTACTAAAAATGTTGAGAAAACAAGGCAAAGAAATCCCAAAGCTGCAGAGTCAGGTACCCAGATGAAGAAACGTTGAGCCGAGATATTCCCACGGGTGTCTAGTATTTGCATGAGTGAGTAATCAAATCATCCAGGAGGTCAAAAAAGCACTTTGCTGTCAGCCCGCCCCAAGAGAAAGCCAAAGAAAAGTAAACAGAGGTAACTCTGTGAGACATGGGTACCTCACCACAGAAGCAGTGCAGTGTGGGAAACCCATGGATGAAGGTTGTCAGAAAGCACCTGCTTTATACCTTTATACAGGTCAATGTCAATGTCAATTTTATTTCTATAGCACATCTAAAAACAACGATTGACCAAAGTGTTGAACAGGGTCGATGTCAAATCCATAAGAGTAAAAATGACTTCAACCGAAAAACAACAACACTTTAAAAAATCAGAAAGGGTTAACGAGGGTTAAAAGCTACTGCAAAAAGGTGAGTCTTGAGCAGAGATTTAAGTGTTTGTAGGGTGTGTGGAGCTTTAATATGCATGGAGAGGTAGTTCCATAGGATGGGGGGCACCCCCTGCAAAGGCTCCCCAATGGAACTTTAAACAAGTCATTGCATATACTATAAGTTAGTCCTTCTCAAAGAGGCTACTGCATAACTTTCAAAACTACTCCAAACCATTCTATTGAAATGTTCCCACAGGGTTCCTTGCCTCTGGTCAGTGGGGGAACCCTTTTTTGTGACACTTGACACCCGAGTCTCTCTGCATTATTGATATGCAGCCTGGGTGTAGACATGGCCCAGCACAAAGTACTTTTTAGGTACATTGTATTCTGGGAGTATATTGGAAGCCACAGCGTGTACACTCCCCCCGCAGATACACCTGTACTGTAATATCTATGGGAGAGCTGGGAGGAATGAAGAAAAAAACATGAGAAGCAAATCCATATCAAACATCTACTTAGGTCTGAGAGCGGCTGTGCGGGGGGGTATCCAGTTCCCAGCTCATTAATCGGGACACACTGTCACCCACACACAGCGTTTGACATTAGACAGGCATTCTGGGACTTTTCACGGATACCCGCTGTGAGATCAGCACTACAGTCCATGCCGAGCCCCCTTACCAGCCGCCTCTCACGTTCCTCTGTGGACTGCAACTCACCATTTGGCAAGCACCGCACGGAATCATTATAAAGTAGTGAGGAAGAGGAGTAGCCTGAAGACGCTTTTCAACATCCTCTTCCTTCATACTTACTCATACTAAACTGTGCTACATGCATTGTTATTTTTTTTGCATTAGCCTGACAGATTTGTAATATTTTGTGAATTCTTTCGAATTTAGGGATGACTCAGCGCTACAGAAAACACACATTGCTTCTCAATTCAGACTTAATTAGGTTTTATAACCAACAATCTGGAGGGGCAGGATTTGATGCTACATGCTACAATGTGCACGACAAGACAAATGGTATTAAATAGAGATATGCTCAGAGTCAAACTACAAGATCAGTGTTTTATCCAGCAGCGAGCTGTCGTATAGGCGTTGGAGATGTCTGTTAAAACAGTGGAAACAAGTCTTAACCCACAGGAATGTAGCTGTGAAGCAGCAGGGGAATAACTAGCAGCGCTTTCAGTGAATATATTCACACCGACAATGTAAGGTCAGCAAGTGCTTACATATTTTTTTTGTAACACCTTTGACTGACATATTTCAGGCATGCAAAAAAAAAAAAAGTGAAGACTTTATTTTATCTTTAATATTCAGTTCATGCTAGGAGTGAAGACCGGCTGTCTAAACGCTATTAAAGCTTCATGCCACAGTATTTTTCCAGACGGACGCCGGCTTCAGCTACTGTTGCATTTTTTGTCACTGACAAAAAACGCTCTTCTTCGTGCATATGAATTATCCTAACGCCTTCAAAACTTGAGCCCACTGACTCACAGCTGCACCTATTCCAAAATAAAAGACACTCAACTGCATCCTCATTCAAGTCCCTCTTATTCTGGAAAGCCGCCAGCGGCGTGTGGCACACACGTGCAACTCTGTGTATGTGAAGTCGGACATGCACACACACACACACCAACACACAGGCACACACATGCAGCCAGTGAGCTATCAAGAGCCTTCTGTAAGACCCACTCAGACCATGTGGGGTGTCAGGCAATCCGAGCTGCTGGCTGAGCTCCAATCTTATCAGAGTTTAGAGGACTTCCACTCTGCATCTGCCACCCTCTTAACATAAATGGCAAATGTGTGTGTTCTAGAGACACATAGCTATTGTGCTTTCACTCAAATTACTTTTTTTTCCCTCTACAAGTCAGCTGTTGGCGGCCTGACAGCACAAACCATTTGGTCACAGTCCACTGACTTGAACCGTAAGGAAACCGTCTCTAAGTGAAATATTAAACACAAGCCTTGAGACGTTCAACACACGTTAAAAACAACGTGTTTACACCTGCTCCAGGTTGTTCTTACATCTATTTACAGTGCGTTAAAAGCTCGTTGGTTTTCTGTCTTTCTCTGTCTGGGGCTTTGGGGTCTCAGCAGGATGAGCTTACTGCCCTGCTGCTCCCTGCATGTCACTACCTAAGCTGAGAAACAGACCAACACTCATTTGATTGTCAGTGGGACAATCCATATAAGAGATTATTTTTAGACAATGGACACGTATCTGTCGAGACCTGCCTGGATTTAGGAATTAATACTGTGGAACAAAATAATCCTCTTCGTTGTTGTAGTGTGGATGCATTATATACTACATTATTTTATGGATGTCTAGAGGAACCAGGGGAGCTCCTTGGGGAGTACCAAAAAAAAGAAGATAAGATATATATCTTTCAGTCATCTTAATTGATCTGCTACTGTCACATGTTTCGATTATTGCCAGAAACTCAGAATACATGGAATAAAACAAGAACTGAATAAGTATGAGGGCAATTGATAACGTCTTTCTAACATCTTAGTATAATTACAAATATGTAAATAACAGTAATAGAAGTCAGAATGTGACTGGTTGACTAATGTTTATGTGCAAACAGCAGAGATATATTCACGGAAGATGACATAAGTGCAATGGGAAGATCTTTGAAGTGGATTAAGAGGCTAATTATGAAGATGACTAAGGAAAAATGATGATTTCTAAATGCAGGTTTTCTCATTATGGATATTTTGTAACAGGAAATGTCAGGAAAAAGAAACTATTTATGGTTAGCACGATGGCTATAATGAATACCTTGGTTCACGTGTCAAACTCAAGGCCCGAGGACCAAATCTGGCCACTCGGATATTAATTTAGGTCCACAGTAAATGTTGATTTTGTCACTTTAAAAAAATGTTTTGTCGCATTTATCTGCATTTTCCTTTTGCAACTTTTTCAGGTTTTTTTGGTGCTTTTACGACTCTTTTTGGGGCTTTTTCTGACATTTTCTTTCCAATGTTTGCCACTTTTGCTGCCTTTTTCAGTTTTGATCAATACAGAACTTTCTTTCTGACTTCTTTAGGACTCTATGTCGACCAATCACAGACATTATAAGATAGACAATAATACACTCAAAGATATTTGACTTTTCACTCAAATAAAAGCATGTCTATCCACTTTACTGTACATCTGGCCCTGGATGTGAGTCTCATTTTCGAGTATGTCCCTTAGTGACGTTAGGTTTGACACCCCTGACATAGTTAATACGGGTCTATGTTGTTAAATGGGGAATGGTGGATGTGACTCTCCTCTATGTGTAACAGGATAGTCCAGGCCTGGGGAAGAAGACCTGGCCTTCATGACCATGGGTGAGGGTAGGAACTAAAAACTCACCCGTAGATGGAGAGGTTTTCCTTCTGGCTCAGGTCTCTCTTTTTTTTTTTTTTTTTTTTTTTTTACAATGGTGCAATAAATTGAATGTAAAACCGCACCTGCGACCAATCTCCTGCTTCAATGTCCCCTCACTCGCAAACTATCCCCAAGGTATTTGAACTCCTTCACTTGGGGTAAAGACTCAGATGGTAATCGTGTAAAATTCATAGCTTTTACGGCAATTACGGACGCAGAGTGTCTTTTAGCTCATGACTCCAACATTTCCTCAGTAACATGAGGTTTGTGTTTATTCATTTGACTGTTACACATTCTCAGAGTGCTTCCTCTGCACCACGACAAAGTGCTGACACGCTTTGGCAGGTGGGCGAGCCTTCCACTTTGTTGTGCGATGATTTAACACCCTTCACCATTCACTTTTATTTTTTTCGTCTGGACAGGAGGAATTGATTCCTCCCGCTGGGTTTTGAGTTTGCCAACTTGAACACTGCTGCCATAGACTGAAGAAATGATGAAGTTATGGCACTAGGATGGATCTTATCATGTAGGGCAATGTTTCCCGAACTTAGGGTCGGGACCCAAAATGGGTCGCAGACCCGTTTTATTGGGACTCTAGCATACCTGACAAAAATATCCAGAAATAGACTAAATGCTCAGCATGAGCTCAGAAGGGCACTTTAAAAAACCAAACCTGGACTAGATCAGCTGGTTGATATCTTCAACCAGCCACATACATCTCATATAATTCAAGTCCGCATTATTTAAACAAATGTTGGTGTCCGTACTGAGGGACACTGGGAGGGGACAGACACACAGGAAGGACAATAGAGACCTTTTCTGTTTTTGGTTACTTTTATAATGGAATAAATATACTTCATATACATTTAAATTCATGTTTTTTTCCGTCTTTTGTCCACAGTTTAAAAATGTACATGTTACAATGATTCATGGTGTATTTTTGTAAATTTGGGTCCCGGGGAGAGACCAAATTTCTCTTTTGGGTCTTGAGCTGAAAAAGTTTGGGAACCACTGATGTAGGGAAACAATGCATGTCTGGTGTAACAGAGTCACCTGGACAGTAAACTATATATATATATACATATATATATATATATATATTAGTATGCAAATCTGTCATATATATTATTACTTGACTGGAAAGACCTCCTAACTCACTATGTGTGCACTGTGTGTCTATAAGGTTCACATTTCAGAGTTTCTCCATCTTCATTTCTTCTATGGTTGCCACCATAAATTCATTTTGCCCCCTTTTATCACTAGTCTCCTACATATTTTCCAAATCCATTCTCACTTTTTTATGTTCTAACTATGCCGACTAAATGCTGTTAGCTTAAAGTATTGATAAACTAAGCTAACGCTCCTGTTTTTTTAAGGTCGAGCGCTACTCATTAGCCAATTTGGGCCGGATTTTCACACATTGATTGCCAAAAGTTCCTTGGTATAATCCTAAAAGATATAAATCAACATCAAATAAAGTGATAATAAGGGTGATTGGGTCTCACTGAGTGTGTGGGGTCAATCTAAAGCCTGGGAAATAATTTAAATGTCCAGATGCATCTATGCATACACCAAAAAGCTATTCAGAACTGTAAATCCCAGATCCAGAAGCATTTGGTGAGATGCTGCATTCATGTGCCACTTTCTATGTGTCCACTGTCATATAATTTGTGGGTTTGTGCATCATTCTCTTCTCATCTGAATCAAGTTCATACATGGATGTTCACTGGGGATAATAACTGCAATATGACATAGCATCTATCAGCAGATAAATGCTCTCAAAACACACTGCATGGCTATGCTTCATGTTTGCATTGAGCCTTTTATAAATGCTTTATAGTCCTCCACATTTCTTTTCAGTGTTTGAAACCTACATCCATCTTTTCCCTCCTTTGTTTGTACTAAATAATATGCCGACAAATCAACAAATTGCACTAGGAAAAAAACTGAAGTGATATATGCTGCAGTGCCACACACCTTTTTGTGCTGTATTAGGGGACAAGAGCCTGAGCAAAGGCGTGTGGGTTCAGCAGTATCAAATATTATGTAATTATCAGCTCTGGAGTAGCATGGATCAACAGATGTACATTTTATCATGATGTTATAGTCTGGCTATCAGCAGACCAAGCCGAGCTCAATAGATTTGAGGTTGAGCGTTGGTCTGGGGGGGGCTGCTCTGTATTTTCTCTGCAAAAGAGGCCCGACCAACGGGCATAGTTCAAATGACTCTATACGCGATTGGATAGTCTTTGAACCAATCAGAACGACGATCCGGGGGACGTAGAAGCGACAGCGGCATCGACGGGTTTCTTCGGTGGCCGCCGCTATGTTGAATGTAAACAAGAAGCTGATTTGTCTCTTCTCCATCGTCATTGTGTTAAACCGGCCAATAGCGTGCCAGGTAGATAAGCCAGTTTGTGATTGGTTCCCGCAAAATTTTGAACTGAAGCAGGAAAATTAAGCGTGCAAGTTTCTAGACCGATCTGCACCGAGAAATCAAATCGCGGTCAGAGTGGGCGGGGCTTACCCGGTCCAATGATGTCATGCCTCTCGGTTGTGCCGTTCTCTAAAACCCGTTGCTACGGTAAACAACAAGCTATCAAGTTACACACTGAAAAGCTTAACCCTCGTGTTGTCCTCAGGTCAAATTTGACCCGTGAAAAAAAAAAAATATGAACCTTTGTCAGAAAAATTGGTTTCCTTCAACCAAATTTTCAGATAAATAACAAGTCAAATAACTGATCAGCCCACTGCTTTCTTTAAATGTGGATGTCAATTTTAAAGCCCTATTTTATTTTATGAAAGAACGTTCGGAACATCGGGAAAAATGACAAGAACATGGGTGGTGGGGGGGGGGCGGCCTGCCTTGGTTCTTTCAGTGAATTAATGTAACAATTCACAAAGAATACGTTTACAGCATTTACTCTCCAGCACTGACGTTTTGGGACCGATTGTGTGTGTGTGTGTGTGTTTGTGTGTGTGTGTGTGTGTTACATTTAACCATGTCTCCAGCCAGTTTAAATACATCTCGTTACTGTATTGTGTCAACAGTAAACTTTAGTTAATATTTTAAGTGGCGTTTTCTTTTTGCCGGTGCGAATGTTCGACCAAAACAACTTCCTTCCGGAGACTATTTAGCGGAGCGACGGTCGCTGAGGAACTAAGTCGATTGTGATTTGTATAAAGAAATGCAAACGACCCAGAGCGGGTTTTTCTTTCTCCTATCCTAGAACACATCTGTGGTGAAGCCAGGCGTTACTCCACAGCTCTGTGGAGATGGGGCCGGCAATGTGAGACTAGCACTGGATGGACAACATGGTGGAGGCAGACCCTAGTCAGCAGGGCTTGAGTTTCTGGTCTAAGGCTTTGTGGCGTCCTTCTGGTTCTATCCTGGTGCTCATCTGGCGACACAATGTGGGAAGAAGCCCTGCTGTAATTAGGTAATACAACACAGTTCAATTAGGGTCTAAATTAAAGTAGTACATTGCCTCAAGCAGAGTGTGTGTGTGTGTGTGTGTGTGTGTCCATGTACTGTGGCCGATGCCCTGCCAGCACATGTAACACACACTGGAGGAATGGATGGGGGGAGGCCACCATCATCGTGCTTGGCCTAGTTGTACATGAAGAGGATGGATGGAGGGTCAAAAGGACACATAAATAGATGGACAGATGGACAGATAGATAGATAGATAGATAGATAGATAGATAGATAGATAGATAGATAGATAGATAGATAGATAGATAGATAGATAGATGACTCACATTCCAGGTGCTTTTTCTTGGGAGCTGTCTGTTCATGCGTGGTGGCCTTACACACCGCCCGGGCCACCTCGGATCCCGTCAGGCTGTACTGCGCCGCGGCGATGCGATCCGTCAGCGTCTGACCCGACATCTTCTCTCCGTGGAGTCCAACCTCTAATATCAAGCGTCCACAATGGTCCTACCCCCCCCCCCTCCCCCCCACACACTCACAAACCGAAACGAACGACCCGCGTCAGTAATCCCAGCTGCCCTCGAAAGCACCACAAAAACACAGCACCGGCAAAGATGATGGACACTTTCTTTAGAAATGATCTTTGTTGCGTAACAATGCTGGAATCGGCTGATCCCCAGTCAGTTGTGTTGGCTCGGCATGCGTTTCCGGAACAATCATGAACTGACTTGCCTTCCTGGAGACCAGTATCATTGACCATTGAAGTCCAGAGGCTGAAATATCCAAGTGTAAAATCCTACTCCAGGTTTTTGGGGCTTTTCCTTTTTTGTCGATCGGTTTCTTACGGTTATGTCGGTCAGCCCTCCCTAAACAACACGCTCCCCTCGGGATGATGCTCGTCGCCGCCTCCCCCCTCCCTGTCTTCCTTCCTCCAGCCTCCTGGATAATCCTCACCACCACCAGTCCTTGTGTTTCAGCGGGGCGTGCAGAGCAACATCAGGTCCTGGATGGCATCATCATCATCATCATCATCGTCGTCGTCCTCCCCCCACCATCTACAGCGGTTCTTCCTCGTCCTTCTCCCCGGTCTGCTGCGGCCAACCGTCAGCCTGCAAATCCCGGCGATGCGCACTTCAACCCGGGTCGTAGGATGGCGTTGTCCCTGGTGGATTTAAAATGTTCTTTATTCATTTATTTAGATTTCTCAACCCCCGCCCCGCCCCCTTCTCTGAGTCAGGTGACGCAGTATAACCAACCCTGCTCGTGCCTCTCTCATCGCGAGAGCTCCATATGGAGGTTGTGGATGGGTAAGGATATGAAGGGTTAATGAAGCTACTCTACAGCCAAGCTTGGTTCCTGTCATGCTGCTACCACACGACTGTACCGTATGAAGGTCATATGAGACATGCCTTTAGTGTGGGGGACCTGGGTTCGATTCCCACTGCCATACATCAACCAATGTGTCCCCGAGCAAGACACTTAACCCCTAGTGGCTCCAGAAGCATGCAACCTCTGATATATATATATTGATATTAAGTGGCTTTACAGCTAAATGGCATGGAATGGATGTGAAGCCGCACCCAGGCAGCCATGTTGCTGTCCATGGTGCTGATGTGCTCTGCTTTGGAGAGGACATATTAATAATAATAATAATGTATACTGTATACCACTAAATTACAATTCTATTATATAATTTCCCCTGGTTTGCTAGTAGTACTCACATTTGCTTATGTAAAAGAGTAAAAACTACGTTGCATTCAAAATCCTACTTAATCCTAATAGAAGTGTTATCAGCTGAATGTCCCTTAGTAGCAAACAGTTTTGAAGCTAAATGGCCCCTGTGAGTGGTATATTATACTTACTCCAAAATGTTAATAAAGTGGAATCAACACCTCTCTTTTTTAAAAGGAAAAAAAAAAATTCTAACCTTAACGAAGGTACAATGTAATGTTGTACTGAAAAGTCCCAATGTCTGCTGTGGAAGAAGGCCTATTTGACTGATATTCTTTTATGTACATATGTCACACACACACACACACACACACACACATACACAAAATACCTGTAATCCCCAGGGAAATGTTAGATGGCATGACGACAGCAACAGAGTGCGTGTAACCCTCCCATTAGAAACTTTTATTAAGTCACATCGATATGGAATGGCAAGGCATCTTAACTTTTTCCAAAAGCACTCACATAAAATGTTAAAAGTCAGCTTTTTATATACAAATAATTAAAATGAAATACAATAGGCTTTTAAAAGTAAAATAATCAGTATAAATACAAAAAAAAAGTACAAACTCCCCCCCCCCCCCGGGTTTTTATTTCCTTGTTCTCTAATGTACATGTTGATGTCTTTCACTAGTGTTGATCAGTAGTTATGTGTTAATTCCCCCTCCCTCCCTTTGCTGTGTTCTCACGTCTTGATAAGGCCTTCGAGAAAGTCTTTTTCCACCATCTCCTCGATGTTCTGTCGCGCTCGACTCCAGAACACCTTCTGGCTCTCCAGCTTGTGGCCCTCCTTGTGGCCGGGGAGGCAGGCGCCCGCCGGGTTGTGGTTGTAGGCGGGGCTTGTGCGGCTGCTGGCCTTGCTGTTGAAGACCTGGCTGAGCAGGTTGAAGAAAGGCAGCAGCTGCTCCATGCTGCGGATCACGTAGAGGGTCAGCATCAGGTGACCCGGCTCCCAGGACAGGGTTCGGATGGAGCAGTCCTCCTCTGGGTTTTTCTATGGGAGGGTGTAAGGGATGACATATTACTCAAGCAGAGAAATCCATGTGCCATCCTGCAAGCAGCGGGGACAATGAAATGAGCTATGACTTGTAAATACCTTGGCTCGTTTCCTCAGCAGTTTGGCCAGTCGGACCACGTAGGGTTTAAACTCTCTCTGGTGAGTGCCTTGGCGTCTCACTTCCAATCCTGAGTCGTCTGAAGCCTCTGGGATGAAAGCCCAGCGGTACCTGTAATGATGCGGAACTCACTCAGAAAAAATACACTTTTCATCTATTTAACAAGTCACCAGAGCTTTAAAAGTGGCGATATCTGAATAGCTCATTCACACATTCATTCATTTTCTATCCACATGCTGATATTGGGCAGTTCTTCTACTTGTCCACATAAATGGTCCCTGCTTATTGGTCCATTCCCAACAGTGACAGTCACACAGTTTTAACCAATTATCCCTGTGACCAATCCCCTGACCCGCTGGTTCCCAAACCTTTTCTGCTGGGCCCCCCTTTTGTAGATCCGAATATTTCCGGCTCCTTAGATTGAATTGTGGTCACCAACAGTATGTGAATTAATCGCAATTTATGCAAATGGAAATATATGAACTAGTGCAATACCCAAATTGCAAAGGGGCGCAAAATGTGTTAAAGGCAAAATATGTGTCGAACCATTCTGAATGAAGTATGCTGCAGAGATGTCCTGGTCTACAAACCCTATGTTTGGTACTGATGCTCGCAAAAAAATCACACTATAATCATTGAGAAAATGAGAATAATACAAAGATGACCATTCCCTCCAATATCAATGCAATCTCACAATTGCAATATCCATCTAAATAATTGCAATAAGATATTTTTTTCATATCATGCAGCCCTAAATATGTGGTTACATATTTTCTTGCCTTTGTTTAGGGAGTTGTGGTGTTTGGTTTAGCTTTCCTGTCTGCTTTACATTTACCTGACATTGAGTCTAATTTAGTGTTGCCCCCCCCCCGTTTGGGAACCACCGCCCTAACCCAACCCAATCACAAAGCCTTTTTTGACCCAGGCTTGACTGTACTGACATCTGGAACTGAGGCAGGCTCTCAGGAGGCAAGGCCAAAGCCAGGTCCAGGAGCTTGCAGGCGGACAGATAGAGGTTGAGCCAGCGTTGGCTGTTGTAGGAGGTGGAGAAGCCATTGCCACCAGAATAGGTGGTCTCCAACCCAGCCACTGACGGCCCGGAGGTCCTAGAGATGGACAGGAGAGGACAAATCATCAAGGGAACACGGGAAGAAATCCTTTATGATGTACATACGCTGCTACAATCCAGTTTGTATTATCAACGGATAATGTACCTGGATATGTCTTCATCTGCTGTTAGCTCCTGCTCCATCAGAAGAAACACCTGAACCTGCAGGGAAACAGATGTAGAATGGGTGAATGAGTGTGTGAGTGAGTTTCTGTGGGAGTTGCTCAATATGTGTAGAGGACTAAAGGAGAGAAACACATGAAGATACAGTGAGTGAGTGAGCGAAAGAGAAAGACAGAGCCTGCGGTCAGCGATGTCCCCGGTAGTTCTCACCAGTTCAGTGATCATGGTGGGCCACAGGGACGTGAGATGTTGAGGTGACATGCGCAGCAGCAGCACTCTGAAGAACAGGAACACCTGAGCGTGAAGGATGGGCACCTGAGGCAGACGCAGGCTCTCCACTAGACGCTCTGAACGATCACGAACACACACACACACACACACACAGGTTAATGTTAAACCCAGACGTACTGTAGATTTCTAAGCGGTTAGCCATTTTAGAGGGCTACCATTAATTGGAGGCTCACACTATGTATTAGGGCCATGTAAGTAAAAAATATATATACATATACAATTACAGAGCCGGTATTATTTTGAGAGCAACTTTCTGAGATTAAAGTCGTACTTGTTGAAAAAGTCCCACACACTGTCCATTACGTATGCAAATACTTTATTTCACCAAAAAATACTTTACTTCAAGTATTTGTATCCGTAATAGACAGTGTGTGGGATTTCTTCAAACAAGTGTGATTGGTAACCTTTACCTTTTCGGACGCACCTGCCTCAAAAAAGAAGTGTGCAAAAGCGCCTTTGAATTGAGATTAAAGTCGTACATTTGCGAAGAAAGAAGCAGCAGCTATGGTGTTATAAGGTTGATTTAATCTTGCAAAGTGAAGCCACAGGGTTCCTTGACAACAACAAAAACAAAACCTTGAGTTTTTTTTCCTCGTAAATGTACAACTATAATCTCGGATATTCATTCTTGAAATATTACCCCTCCATGAATTATGTTTTACCAACAATGGTCCTAATACGCCATCATAATGGGAGTTTGCTCCAATCCCTGAATTTCTACAACAAAGTTGGTGAGCCCAGCATGTCCAATAATCTCACATAGGCCACATTTACGGGAAATATGCCAAATCTACCAATATTTTAAGATAAATTTGTATTATGTTTATTGAGGGGAATAATCTCTCAAAGTAAGGGGGTTTCCAGGTTCTGCATACAGTATCTGTGTACAACACAAGTACATACTGTACATAGTATATGTGTGTTTTGTTTACCCTGTATGTCTGGCAGGTACTTCTGGTACTGGTCCACTTCACTGCTGTAGATGGTGAACGCCAGGCGTTTGAGCAGCATGGCTCTCTGCTCCAGCTCAGCGTCTCTGTTGGTGAACAGACTCAGAGAGCTGCTCTGGGCTACAGCCACCCGGGCTAAAGGGCAACACACACACACACACACACACACACACACACACACACACGCACACCCAATGTCAATATTAGTACATCTGCTGGTCTTTAACATGTTAAAATGCTATAACTAAAGGGGCTTTTGGGGAGGTTTCCTTCAAGGGTCTGAGGATACTGGGTGGTGTATGCTGTACAGTTACATTGTAAAGCCCTGTCAGGAAAATATGTGATTTGTGATATTGGGCTTTGTAAATAAAATCGACTTGTTTAGCTATATCACATCAGCAGATTGGGCTACGGACTTAATAGGCGTAGAAATGTTAAGTGTGTGTATTTCAACTTAGACATTTTGAAAGGATGCACGTTTAATTCTGCCTGCGATGAGACATGAAAAGGGCAAAACCTTCATTGCACTGCAAATGTCAGAAAGCAACAGATGATGTGCTGAATGGTCTGTGACTAAAACACACAGTGGTAATCAATTATAGTCTACTAAAGAATCGTAAAGCTTACTCATGAGGTCTCTGAATGTGGTCTTGTCATGAGTCATCAAGTGGTCAATGATGGCTCTCCAGCTGAAGAATTTGTAAAAATAAAGCTGATGTTAGACCAATATTCCAGAAACATTGACAAATTAACACCCACCGCCCCCCCTGCATCTGGCAATAACGTCTACCATTCCAAAGTTATGTTGATATATTTTTAGGTAAAATGTTTTTACACTTTGACGTTAAAGTGCTCATATTCTGCTCATTTTCAGGTTCATAATTGTATTTAGAGGTTATATCAGGATAGGTTTATATGGTTTAAATTTCAGAAAACACCATACTCAGTACCTAGGTAAGGACTACTAGCCAGTCAGAAGCAGAGTAAGAAGGCGTGCCCTGACAGTACCTAGGTAAGGACTACTAGCCAGTCAGAAGCAGAGTCTGAGGGCGTGCCCTGACAGTAGCTAGGTAAGGACTACTAGCCAGTCAGAAGCAGAGTAAGAAGGCGTGCCCTGACAGTAGCTAGGTAAGGACTACTAGCCAGTCAGAAGCAGAGTCTGAGGGCGTGCCCTGACAGTAGCTAGGTAAGGACTACTAGCCAGTCAGAAGCAGAGTATGAGGCCCTGACAGTAGCTAGGTAAGGACTACTAGCCAGTCAGGAGCAGAGTATGAGGCCCTGACAGTAGCTAGGTAAGGACTACTAGCCAGTCAGAAGCAGAGTATGAGGGCGTGCCCTGACAGTAGCTAGGTAAGGACTACTAGCCAGTCAGAAGCAGAGTATGAAGGCGTGCCACGCTAGCAGCTAGGTGAACATTATAACGTGTGTTACAAAGTGACGAGCGTTCGTCTCTGAAGTCAAGGCTGGACTGCAGTAGAGCTGTTTAGAACAGTTGGTGAACAGGGTTTTCTGTTGGAGATTGTAAGTCCCTGGGGTGGGGGGGGGGGGGGGGGGGACTTTGGGCTTTCACTTTGTAAACCTATAAAATGCACAAATAAATATGTCACAAGGAAAGGGAAAAAGCCAAAAAGCCTAATATGAACACCTTAAAATGCATCTGTGGTGTCCATGAGTTCATATTTTTACCTTTCCAGCCAAGTGGAGGCTGTCTTCTATTAAACTAATCTTTATCTACTACTATACTGTATGTCCCTTAAAACTGACAGGAAATACATGTTCATGCTTTTTCCCCAGTGCACAGATTTAATTATACACTTCTGAACAAATCGGGGAATATCCTTTTGTTTGTGGTTGGATTTTGTAGACCACACGCTGTCAAGTGTCCTCTCCTACTCACTGGCTGACGCAGGAGGAGTCCATCTGGAAGAAGGTGTGGTCCATGAAGAGATCGAAGGCCTCCTTCTTCCAGGCACGGCGGGTGTATTGGTACCCACTTAGGCTGCTCAACAGTTGGATGCAGGCCCGGTAGCTGGGGGCGTTGTGAGCACTGCCAGTGGAAACAGGAAACGGTACGCTCTCATACAACATTGACATTACATGCGTTTCACCATCGCACTGTAATGTTTTATTTTATGTAAAATGCAATGTTTAAAGCCATTCCATAGTAAAAAATTAACGATGGCCAAATGAAGCTTTGTGCACCAGTGTCTTTATTTTCTGAGCCCACTAGAGGGCGTTCTCTGTTCAACAAAGGGTTGAAAACATAGTGAATTGCAATGCCTTAGGTCTTTCTGTTAAACCGGGAGCACCATCTAGTGGGCTCGTAAAATAAAGACACTGGTTCACAAAGCTTCATTTGGCCATCACTAGTAAAAATGTGAATATAAGATGTTAACTTCTAACTGCTAAACTTTTCAGATTTCAGAGGAAACCTCAGTGACATTTAAATGGAGTAAGCAGCTGATCCCCACCTGTGGTTGCGGAGGTAAGGCACTACGTAGTGCATGATATTAACCAGCAATGGGATCACCCTCTCCTTCTCGTCACTGTAGAACACCATGTCCAACAGATGAGCCAGCACCTGACAAATGAATTCAGTACATTCAGGCATGGCAACATCGAGTGACGTTCTTCCAAACCAACAGTCGAAAGGAAGCATTCATCTCAGAATATTGAGCTACTTGTGATTCCTTGGCTGGACCACTAGCGCACCAACCAACAGTATGATTAACTGCACTGCAGCGTCAAGCTGATGTAATGCTTTGAATAAACTCTTTAATCTATAAGCTGCAAACAGCCGTACAGCACAGGCAGAATCTCAATCAATAGCTCCACATTGAGCTAAAACAGCCAAAATGGTTAGTGGCCAGTGATTTCAATTGTTCAGCTCAGCTAATTCAAAGCACCACATTAAGTCCAGTGGATTTATTCATTGGTTCACTAATAATGATTGAGGTAGAGGTGGGGGGTGAGTCTAAGGAGCTCAGGTGGAGCTTGTTAGTGTTACTGTAGGGCAGCGCATGAGAGCATCGGGCCTAAACATTGCTGCTAAATGTGAGGGAGAGCATCTTGAGCCATAATCAAGGTGAACAATGGAAATAACTGGCCGGGCCGCTGACCGAAACAACAGTTGGGCAGGGAGGGGTGTTCAGCTGAGTCACAGAGACAGACATGAGTGTTTTACCTCGGCCAACAGTGTGAGGGCGTGAACGCTGTACACGGACGGAGTGAAGCTGGAGGCCTCCATCACTGTGAGCATTAAATCTACAACACACAACACACATACCAAACGTTAGCAGCAGCTACATAGCGGAGACATATGAATACTGCCAGGCTGAAGCATGCAAACAGTCCGCAAAATACACACTGCAAATGCAGTTAGAAGCGCCACATGTGAACAGAAGCAACAAAGTGCTCCGTCTGGACGCCTTACATAGATTTCAGATTATCTTTTACACTTCTTTTTAGCTGGATTATATTAATCCCTCACATTAAAATAAATCCTTGGTATTAACTCTGGCTTATATATCAATATTATATCGATATTGTGACATGAGACCAGATGTCTTAGATTTAAGATAACATTTTATTGTTATATGTTAAGTTTTGTCTTTTCCAAGTTTAAAAGGCTGCATTACAGTAAAAGGATGTCATTTTTTGAATGTACCACTAACTCTTCTAGCTATTCTAATATTTGCCTCTACCCACTAAATTATTATATCCACATTACTGATGATTATTTATCTCAAATCCTTTGGTGTAAATATTTTGTGAACGCACCAATTGTCAAACCTACATTATCGTCCAATTATTGATATTGAGGTATTTGGTTCAAAATATTGCAATGTTTGATTTTCTTTGTTTAGCCCAGCCCAAACTGACAGAAATGATCTTTTCCTCGCCAAAATGCAGATAGCCATGAACAGAAATACAAACAGCAAAAAAACAATATCAAAGCGGCCTGCCTTACTAAATACTACTACTTATCAATCATGTGTCAGGAGACAGACTCTGGACTGGCATTTCAGCAAAAGTGAAACAATCTCAACCTGTTGATCGTGTGTTATCAGACAGCAAGGTGTATTTCTGTTCACATATTAACGTTTGGAATGGATGTAAAATGCTTTTAACTTTTCTATTCTAGGCTTCAGTAAACAACCACAGCTGACCTAGCCTTTATGAGGTACATGTCAACTGGATGTTTGTGCTTCATAAGATTACTGCTCAATAACAAGATATATTTTAAACCTATTTTTCTCACATTCACATTAGTAGGGTCTAAAACTTGTTCAGTTTCAGTAAGTTCAGTGTAAAACTAGCCGTTATATACTCTTTTATGACAAAGAAAGACAGACAGTCTTCATATGCACTCTCTCCAGTGCAGTTAGCGGTTGTAGGCAGCAGTAGCAGCATCAGCACACCTTCTACATCAGCTTCCAGGTTGGCTCCATCCACAACTATCTGAGGAGAGGCCTTCACCTCCAGGTTCCTCCTCAGCCACGTGGTTTGCTCCAGAGACGAGCCTGCTATTGTCCCGATGGCCTCCACCACCTTATGGGTCACATCCTGAATACGCAGGTTATATTCAGTTACTTGTGTTCAATGGCATTTTGACTGTGGTTCACTATATAATCCTGTATCATTATACAGCATGACATAAAAAGTAAAACGTGTCATTAAGATGATGTAAAAACAATCTACAATAGCGGCGATGTTATTGAAGTAAGAGGACAAAAGTTTATCTAAATATGAAACTTTATGGACACAACAGAGTCAAGGTGGATATAGCAATTACCTGCAGCTCCCGTTGGTCCTTCTTGCTCTCTAGATTGGGATTCTTCAAAATGAACTCATTCAGAACTCTAGAGAAGACAAGGAGAAAGGGAGCGCCATGTAAAACAAGTTAAAGAACATGATGTGGAAGGGGAAGAAGGCGTTGTCCCAGACTGATTCAAAACCAGAATCAGCTTCAAACGGCCACGTAAGTGTAAACACATACAGGATGTTCTGTCTCTGGCTTTTTGTTTCTCTCAATGTACATTCACAGAAACAGACATTTGTCTAAAAACCAGGACAACAAAGCTGAACAAGGTAAAAAAAAAAAGAACTTCAAAGAAGAGGAGGAAGAGGAACGTACCCTAGTATAAGGAACTGTCCGGGGGCAGGCAGGCCTAGCGGTACAGAGTCCTTCAGCAGTGCCAGCAGAGATGGCCAGCTATCAACTAAACTGGACACAGGGATCCTAGGACACAAACAGGCCACAATCATGAATGAGAATGAAAGTCTAAGGGCTGCTAGCATCGGATTGGTCATTTCAGCTACATGAGAGAGAGAAACAAGGAAGTGTTGTTGTTGTGGAGCTGAGGAAGTGTGGAGAACAGTACAGTGCTGCTTTAGAAAGTTGTCCATCTCCATCTGGCTATTTCTTCTCATTAACCACCACATCTCAAACCCTCGCGGTACGATGGCATTTTTTACATTAAATACTAATAGTTGTATAGTTTACATACAGTATGTTCTGTACACTGCTGTTGGGAAGCAGTGGACTCACCTCTGGACATAGGCATAGAAGAACTGCAGCATGCAGACCTCCAAGGAGAGGTGCTTCTGTGGAGAGTAGTGAAGAAATGATATTACTGTAATGAATGCCTATGAACAGAGCCAAAGTCCTTGGGAAAAAAGGAAAATCTAAAGATTTGCTTAAAAAAAATTTAGAATGCATGTATTGCATAAAAGCATGCCAAAAAAGTACATATGTTTAAAATATATCTAATTTAAAATTCTTTGTAAAAGCCTGTTTAAACGGCAACACGTTTGATGTTATGTAGGCAGAAACTCGTGCAGCTCTCCGCCGTCTCACAGCTTTATTTATAAAATAAAATAAAAAAGAAAACAGTTACGCTAATGGACTAAAAATGCTAAAAAACCAACCTTGTCCTTTGCAATGGCAGGCGGCTGCTTCAAGACCTCTTTGACCGTCTGCATGACCGTCTCAGTGCGCATGGCACTCACCGAGCGAACCAGCTCAACCAGCAGCAGCTGCTCTTCGCTGGCTAAAGGAATCACCTGCAACACATGGTGTAAATACAAGGATTTAGAAAGCCCACTCAATAAGGGACATACTGGAGTCTAGGCATCTCTATAGAGAACAAAGCTAATGAGAGACTAATCCAATCTAATCCACTTTATTTAACAATTTTAACAAACACAAGGTTTCTAAAGGGCTACACAAAAAGATAATACAGATTAAATAGATGACACAATAAAAGCACAATAAAAAATATAAGGTACAATAAAATAAATACAATAAAATGCACTGCCAGCATACGGTAAAGGTATTCACATAAGATCAAAACTACCTGGTGTTAAAAGCCAATGAAAAGAGGTGGGTTAAATCAAATAATTTAAGTTCCTTTCTTAACCCATTATTCAAGCCCACGGCGTGAAACACATGACGCAGGTGCGTTTAGGGCGTTTCCAAATCCACTTTTGCTAGTTTGGCGGCAGAAAAAAAGGTCTTTGTGCTTCAAATGGGTTGTATTTAGCATCTTCATTAATTCATAGGTGTGTTCATCTCCCATTCCCTTTAAAAGCGAGGCGCGTTTGGACCTTAGCGCATTCGTTTTAAGATGGCAGATCTGCACTTTAATCTTTTCATTCGTGATCTTTTGCACGTGTGTGTGCTACTGCGTGTGTGTGTAACAAGCATAGTGTGTGCATGCTGTGCATAAGCCTAGGTGTATTTTACTAATGCGCTGTTAAAACAACAATTAAATGCTGCGTTATTGACTTTAGATCAGGTTGTTGTTGGTCAATGGCGCGATCAGTTCCCTGCTGCCTCAAAATAGCAATACGGCCAGAATGCACCTGAACATACCTCCCAGTAAGACCAGCATGACCATGGGCGCAAAGATGGCCGCACGTGCATTTGATATTTAAACAACGTGGGCGCAGGACGGTCTTAAAATAGCAAAGAAGCGTGTGTCGGGCCATGCGCCGTGCCACGCCGGGTGCAAGATAGGGCCCTTATATTGCTGCTTTCATGTTTCAAATTTTAAAAAAATCAATAGGTACGCCCATATAGAGGTTTTCTTTCAACGCAGCAGGCTCAGGTTTGACTCCGACCTGCAGCCTTTGCTGCGTGTCATTCCTCTCTCTCTCCTTTGGACCAGTAAGTAAATTAAGTCTGATGTAAATGATTTCCAATGCAGGCCTCAAGGCAGTACAATCTATAGAGTGTGCGTGCTTCTTGTACCCACTGTTTTACAAGAGACCCACCTTATTTCTGACTGGAGTCTTGACCTGCTTCCTCTCATTCCAAACGTAGGCAATTGCTGCCATGAAGTGAGCACCATGGTTCATGGAGATTGGACCCAGCAGCTCCAGGATTTGCTGCCGGAGGTTCTGAGGAACAGATGCAAGCAAGGAAGTTAGGTTGGACCTTAACAGCTGATTACTTAATATGCAAACAATTTCAGTTACAATACATACTTATGGTGTATCTACCCTGATATTTGTACTAGGTCCAACTCAAAACCCATCTGTTTAGTCTGGCTTTTAATACGTAGCAGTGGTGTGACAATTTCATTCTTCTGTTTCTTTGTAACCTTTTCTGATTTTACTGTACTCTGTGTTCATTCTTTCTATTGGATGATGTGTTTTTACTCTTGGTTTCTGATGTTAAGCACTCTGGATACCTGCTGGTTGCTATATAAATACATTGTGATTAATATCTTGCTGTATATTGTGTTAGACAAAAAAAACACAACTGAACGCCACAAATAACTCACACACCAGTACTATTTCCTCAAATGATATGTATCACGCAGTTAACTGGCACAACATAAATTGTCAAACAACATTATCTACATCAAAGTAGAGCTGCTGTATCTGTGTGTGTGTGTGTGTGCATATACATATAGCAAACATTATTTAAGGAAGCATTGTTTTCATTATTCCTCCTGCTGGGACACAGGCCCTGTAACGATTACAAATTGTGTTCTGTGTATTATCTCGGTGAAAATTACATTACCAACCTACGTTCTAGACAAGGGGAATGACTACTTGCATAAAAATACAGAGCTGGAATTGGTGAAAGAAAAGTCTTTCAGTGCCAGTAATGAGATTCAGTTCCTCCTGTTGAGAGCACTAATCCAAGCAGTATGTATGGCGTTTGAATACTTTCTCTGTAGAACATTTTAGGCAGGTCTGCCAACATCAAAAATCACTCTTCTCTGTTAAACATTCCGTTACCATTTCTGTCGGCAACGAAACCTTCAGGCTTTCTTTGTGTTGGCGTTCTAAACTCGGGTGGGTTTCTGAGGACTATGGTTAACTGGTCCTCAGATCTCTGCAGGGTAAATCCAGGCAGTTAGCTTCTGTTGCATGACAAAAACTACTTTTACTACACGTTGCATCAAAACAAGTTCCTTCCTGAGGCTGTTTTGCGAGGCTGTTTTGCCGCTGCTCTGTACAGCGCTTAGCGTCGCCTAAGATGATTTTGATTGGTTTAAAAAAATGCCAATAAAGCAGAGCACGATTTTGTCCAGTCCCAGAATGCTGTGTGAACACGCCAGACCCCCCTGAGCAGTGCCGTGGTGGAGGAAGGTCGGGCAAAGCGAGACTAAATTATGACTGACAAGACAAGGACTTAGCTGGACTGGCCAAGACCTGCATTAAAATGTGTTACAGAGTTATTGATGGAAACACTCTGAATACATGTTGCCTGGTGTACCTTAGTGGAGCCCAGGTTGATGTTGGACGTTGAGGCGGCGGAGGCAGCAGCTGGCTTGTCGGAGTTGTCAGCCTGGTGGAGGACGCTCCACAGCAGGGTGACAGAAGACATGATGGTGTGGAGGATGGATAGGATGCCTGAACGAGCCTCGGCCAGGTGCTTCTGGTCAACACTCACTTGCAACTGAGAGGCAGAATATGCAACAAGACAGTCAGTTGTTGTGGGGCTTTACCATTATGCAAAGAAATAGAAAAAAATGTCAAGCATATCTTAATACAAATCCTACTTATAAATGTAACAAATAAATGAATAAACTGCAGCAAAGGAGGCCTGCATTCAGAATTGCTATGTAGTCACAAGTGTGTGCAGAGGTTGTAAACATTCACCGAGAAATGAAAGAGCAACTTGCAGCAACACAGGTGCTAGGCGCCCTCACCTGGTGGTACTGGGAAGTGGGATCGAGCAGGCAGTAATGGATGATGGCTGTCACCCCCTCCAGCACTGTCAGAATCAGGTCAGGAGGGATGCAGAGAGCCATCCACTGGGGTCTAAAGGAAAGATTTTGCAGCTTACTAAACACATATTTTTGAATTAATGTAGTGGTACACATAAAAGCTAAAAAGCCAAGCATTTCCATCTCAACTTGTACATCAGAAAGATGCATGATGTATAAGACAGCTATGGCATTTTGTGGTCAGGAGTGCCATCTGGTGACCAAACCCTTGCGAAGCCATTTTGATGAATTTTACTGCCTGTATGGTGTATGTAGACGAGGAATATCTTAAAGAATAACTCATCAGCACAACTCCTGAAGATGTTAATACCTGGTGTCAGTTATTCCGGTCTCATAGCGGTACTGCTGAAGAAGATTGTCCAGGTTCCTGCACAGCTGCAGAGTGACCGAGGCCACCACCCGCCTCAGCACCCTGCCCATGTACGGCAGGGTGGCCGTGATGAGTCCTATCCACTGGGGATGCATTTTGCATGCGTGGTGCTGATGCAGCGCCCTGATCACCGCACACAGGAACATACCCTGCGCTGTTATAGGCTGTCCGTGGAGGTATTGCAGTGATGTCATTGGCTGCTGAGGGTTGACGTGCTCCACTTCGCCACCCAGGATCTCAAACCCAGCCCCAGCGCCGCCTCCCGTTCCTACACCTCCTACCCCACCTCCCACAGGTCCTCCTTCTCCTCCTTCTTCAACCGGCACTAGGACTCTGTGCTCAAGAACAACTAGGCTCTGCAGCAGTCTGAGCAGCTGGGACTGGACAGCGCTGCAGCTGTCTATCTGGTCCTCTGACAGGTTGATGACACTGTCCTCGCACAGACCTTCCTCCACAGTGGCCACGTTCACCCCTGCCACCCGCTGTTCATGCCACTTTTGGGCACTGAAGATGGAAGAGAGCAGGCAGTGGAGAACCACTTTCTGAACTTTGCACTTGGAGAGGACGTCGCTGATGAAACTAGCAAAGCCCTTAGCCGAGCCACCCGTTGCTTTGGCCAGCTCGCTAAAAAGGAGAGTTAGGACCTCCACGCTGGTCAGCTGCATAGCCCGGTTCCCTGCCAAGTCCTCAGAGCCTGCTGACAGGTGGGCCGAGTAATAGCTTCTCAGGAAGTAGAGACAGAGTGAGATGATGATCTCCAGGTACATGGCGCTGCGGAAGGAGTGTGAGTGTGAGTCCTGGGGGATGGGACAGTAGAAGTCCTTTCCCATGACGGAGACCCTGTGACGGGCTAGGAGGTTCTGGAGCAAAGAGAGCTGTGGAGTGTAGGTGTTGTTGATGCTGGTGGTGGATATGGCACTCACAAACCCTGAGGGAGCGGCTCTTACCATGGCTGCAATGGCTGACAGGGCGTGGAGGGCCCGGGAGGAGTCGTACAGCTGGAGGTAGAGCAGAACGTGCTGGTAAAGTGGATGGATATTAAAATGAGGTGAGGAAGAGGACGATCTGCGTCCTGTGACACTGGCCCTCCCGCCAGTCTCCCCAGAGCCCCCACTGGGGGAGCCGGTGTCACTCTCAATCTCTGACACCTCACCCTCCCCACAGCTGTACCAGTTCTCTAGATCCAGGCTGTCCCCGAAGAAAATACTGGGCGGCCGCAGTTTTTCGGCCTGAATGGCTATTTTTCTCAGCCTTTCCTCTTCTTTCCTCTTGGCTCTCTTGATCTTGGGCTTGGCCCCTGGAGATTTGTCTGCAAGCCTCTCCATGATCTTACCTTTAAGGCTGAGCTGGGTGCTGCTATGGCTACGTTTACGGGCCTGAGTGTCGTCCACCTGCAGGTTGTGGTCGGGGGTAGCAGGGTCGGCGCTATCTGGCAACGTGACAATGGAAGGTGATGAACTATGGCGGGTGATGCCCTCTCTGTGATCCTCCTCTGCAGATATTTCTGCCCGTGTGACAGAGAGGAACTCAAGCGTGCCTCCAGCTAGCAGCTCAGGCAGAGTCTGGTGGTTGGAGCCTGGAGGAGGCCCAGAGTCAAACTGGGGACTAGTGGAATTATCTGAGGAAGTGCTGTCTGTGTCTGTCTGGGGCCAGTTTTCAAGCTGAGATGAGACTTCAAAAGTTCCCTCATCTACTAAACTCAAAACCTTGTCTATCAGTTCTTTTATAACCAAGGACACAGCCTCCTCTATAGAGTCCTCAGAGACGTCATATGAGGAAACAGGCTGTTGGTCTGCTACATTGACTGGATTGCTGACAACCTCTGGTTCCTCGAAGCTGCCATTTTCCACTGTAGATGAATGAGAACCACTGGACTCAGAGCTCTGGAGCTCCCCCTGTTGGTTAACAGGAGGATATTCACCAGCTAGTTGCAAGTTCTCACTGCTCAGGCTCAGTAAGGAAAGACTGTCACTCAATGGGTTGACAGTCAGACAGAACGGCTCCATGTCACCCATAACCAGACCTCGGAACTCGTCTTGTGCCACCCTCTCCCGTTGGATCTGACCGAAGTCTAAGGAAAGAAAGAGGAGAAAAGGATTTTTTACATTAAGAGGCAACAGCTTTAAGGTGTTTTATCACAATGTGTGGAAACAATGAGGATACAAAATGACATAGTATTACTGCCCATTGCTTACTGTCTGAAAAGCCAGAGTCCCTGGTGTAAATGGGTTCTGATTGCCCCTGTTCAGGCGGTTCAGGGAAGACCTGGGCCCAGTGGCGCTGGGCCTGTACCCTCTGAATGGATACTCGGTGGGTCTTGGGGTGGAGCATAAGGAGGAGGAGAGGCTCTAGAACCCGAGCAATGTCATGTCTCTGAAGGACCTGACTGAGCCAAGCCCGACCTACAGCGCTAGTGCACGGATCCCAATAACTCAGGCTGTCGAGCATGATGAAAAGAGATCTGAAGGACAAAGTGAAACGGAAATCACAGGAAAGACACTTCATGCAAACAAATGTTTCAAAGGAAAATCCCTCTAAATAAATGAAGCACTGTGTCTATGTGGCCCACATACCTGTCAAATGTGCGATTAAAAGGAGAGGATTTGGTGATGTTCAAATCTCGTGTTAAATGCCATAGCACAGAGAACTTCACGTGGGCCTCCAGCCGAATTCTCTGAAAGCAAAAAGGTGCTTCACCATGGATTTCATTGACATACAGTGTGTGTCTGCAGACTGAGTAACGGAGTGTGTACAGTTACTTTGTGTGTGTTTCCTGGGATGTAAAGTGTCTACTGGACTAACCTTGTCTCTGTGCATGAGTTGTTGGCTGATGACGTCCTCACAGATGCTGGAGGACGGCACCAGGTTGTGGAGCTGGTAGAACAGCTCTACGCTGCGTTGATGGTGCTGAGGTGTCCCTTCACTCAACTGGTCCCAAAGGATCAGAGCCACACTCTGGGGAAAAGGTTGGAGGTTAAACAGGGTCAAGAAGACAATCGAAAAAATGAAGTCCACCAAGGGTTCCACTGTGACCTAAAACAAGAGCTCTACCTTGAAGAAGTTTGTCTTGTCGGCGATGTACTTTAGGATTCCCTGAGTGAGCGGTGGTCTGATGACGACCGCCACTCGACCCTGGCTGGGGCTCATGGGCTGGGCGGGCTCGGAGCCGTCACTAGATGCCACACTCTCGGCAGTCACCATGGCAACAGACTGGGTGAGTCCCACAAGGTCCATGAGCAGGGATATGGCCACGCCCTGCAGGCTGAAGTCACTGGACAGGCAGCAAGCGTCCATCAGGGTCTGCAGCCATGCTGGCAGACGGACCTGCTCACTGTCTGTAACAAGCGACAAGTATAAAGTATTTAAATGTTATGAATCTGCTCTAGATCTAGGTACTCTGTTACTCTCCATAGCATTGAGCATCCTTTATTTCTGGCTGTTGTTTCTACTGTTTTAATCCAAAAACAACTCTCTATTTGAACTTCTGCCCTAGGACATACAATTTAGGACAAATAAAACACGACCAAACACACAGAAACAGCTTTTATCTAAAAGCCATAACTAAACGTAAAGCTAATTGAGGTATTGCTATTAAGGATGAATGGTGTCTTGCATGTGTGGTATGTTTTTTATTTTGTGCATTTTGATGTTTTTCCAATCATAATTTCTCTCTTCATGTATTTTTTTAGTGACTTTTGGAGGCTCTTTTATATTTATTTATTCACCGGTTTTGCACTTCAGCTGATGTTTGCACTGATAAGACGGCATCCAACTCTGTTTTACATGTACAATGGCAATAACGACTATTTTATTTTAAAGTTATGTAGAGGGCAGATATTTGAATGAAAGTCATTATCACAGTTAACCATGACCGTTGCCACTGACATAAAATAAAGGCGCTCCTGGTTATTGATAACATATTGTTTTTGGCCATTACCAAACTGCTCTTCCTGTGTGGATGAGGACTTTAGGTTGCCCTCTGCGATGTAGACTGGGAAACTGGAGCATTCTAGGAAGAGCTGACAGGCAGCAGTGAAAGCAGCAACACATTCCTTCTTGACCAGCCCTGATCCCGACTCCATGTAATCAGTGTGCTGGGAGCCCTCTGAAACCTGTGGCCCCAAGTGCACAACCTCGCCTCTTTCCCCCTCAGCTTTCTCCAGTTGCCCAGGGATAATGTACAAGGTGATGAGTCGGGAGAGAAACTGCTGGAAATGCTCAAGGCAGCACTGCATGACAGATTTGTCCAGAGGCTTGGTCTGAGATGGGCCTGAGGAGCGGCGGCCTGTTTTGACTGCTGGAAGGGGATGAGGGGTTTGCTCCTCCAGGCCATCTCCCTGGTACTGGACGAAGTCTGTAAAGCCACTTTCTGAGGAGCGACTGCTGGGAGGGTTTTCCCCGTCCTCAAACACCTCCCCACTGCCAGGTAGCTCCAGAGTAGCAGGCAAAGCCTGCGGGGAGGACAGAGAAGGATACGTGATGAAGGAAGAGGCAAGCTGTGTGTTGATCGGTACGCTGAAAATACAGTAAAATAGGAAATACAGATCCTGTTATTCCCGTTTGTGACCATAATACTCTCTACTGATTTTTATTTTGTAAATAGTTGTATGACTGTGACCTCCTCTCTCTTTTCTAGGAGTCTGGAGATAAGTGTTATGGTATACAAATGTATCCCTGTTCTGCATGATCTAATGTCTGGTTTTCTTCCACCCGCACACCGGTTACTTTGGCTGATTTAAGTGGGGGAGCTATACTGGGAATTACATGAAGCCGGCAACTTCTATTTACTAATAATAATAAAGGCAGGAACACTAGCAGGAGTGTGAGGAAGATGTAAATCGTAGTTTGTACCCACCCACACAGCTCTGTGTGGGGAATATACAAGTGAGACACCTGTGTGGGTGGATAAAGAAAACTTTATCAATGCCTAATCAAAGACATTTTTACAGAAAGCATTTTGACTTCATAAAGCATATGTGTAACTAATAACCCTAATGACGGCAGTATCAATTCAATTAGGTGTCTCAGTAAGTCATTCCAGCGAGCCAGCATGCAGAAATGTCATATCAACATTAGAGCTGAAGTTCATTGAAGGGTTTGGTATTAATTTCTATCATTTTACACAGGCTCGGGCTTGCGCAGTAAATGAGCGGAAAAAATGAAGTTAAAAAATATACAAATGACTCATTCTCGACAAAAGGCAAAAGAGCTGTGTGTGTGCGCACATTTATGATAATGTCGGTCTGTAAACAGGTTCGGACTTTTTAAAAGCTGCCAATCAAAATGTACTTGTCGGGCTCGGGCCTTGTCGGGCCTAACTTTTTAAGGCCCGATTACAGCTCTAATCAACACGTCTGCTGTGAAAAAGGTCAAATGATCCAACTAACGCCTATCCAAAAGGATCTACATCACAGGATTGCAACCTGCCGACACTCCGAAAATGATGACAGATCCATTTAAAGAGGGACCTGCACTAGATAGCAACTATATCTCATTTATTAACGTGTTCTGATGCCATTATAATCAGACAGAAATACATATGCTGTATTTTAATCTAGAAGTGAAACTAGATTTACATGTGCTGTGTATGACCATAGATGGGTTGGGCAAACAGTGTCTAATGTGGGTGCTCAGATAGCTCAGTTGGTAGAGCAGACGTCCATATAAAGAGGTTTAGGGCCCAGGTTTGACTCAGCCCTGCAGCCCTTTGCTACAAGTTGTTCCCCCCCTCTCTCCTTTCATGTCTACATCTGTCCTGTCAAACAAAGGCCTAAAATGCCCCAAAAAAACATGTTAAAAAAAACTAAATAAGTATCTAATGTGAGAAAATATAAATTTGTCTACCCCCAGAGATTTCCCCTTACTGTTTGTACTGACAAATCTATCCCTTTATTTACAGTTTTTTTCACCGCCCTTAAAATGTGATGATGATTCAATTCTGTCAAAAACAGAAATTCACATTTAGAATTTCTTCTAAATTGTATTTAATTTATTCAGTTACATTACATTTGAATATTTGAATATATTCAAATGTAATGTGAATGTATTACCTAACTAGTGGAGGTCTCAAAACAAACACATTAACCTCATCACGGCACTGCTCTGTACACTGGTCAATATATATTGAGGCTGTTTACACAGCTGTTGGGTTTGACCTGAGGGACGTGTGTAGACTGAGCTGTACACCGGGCTGAGAGATGTAACTGTTTGTAACAGTCAGCTTTTGGGAGCCTGAGGGCTTCCTGGGATGCATTTTGATCCAATCAGTATGCACATACTGGAGCCTGGACTCAGATGGCACGTTAGATAGCACGCTCTCTATATATCCCTCAGGGTGGGGTGGTGTGTGGGGGGGTGGTGTGTGGGGTATTCAGTGGATGTACAGTATCTGGAATGTTTCCACTCTGATGGATATGGCTCACCCAGGAGGCATCGGAGGCTAGTCTACTACTCTTCTCCCTCAGAGAGAAAAGGCGAGCCGGGCTCAGCTGTAGGTTAACCATCTTCTGTCTTTCTACTTGTCCTTTCTTCTGCCCCTCATGGGTCTACCTCAGTCTATCTAGCTATCCATCTCCGGGCATGGGACTGATTGAGTGAACTTTTAATCATGCATCACTGAGCTCTCAAACACTTAAACAACCAGGTTGCTGGACAGGGACTAGAAGGAACAGGACAGCCAAACTGAGAATTTGTTCTGAACAAGTCTTCAAATGCCTTGTGCCGGGAGAGAGTGGGATGGCAGGGCCAGTCGTGGGACTTCCCAGTCAACTGCAGCACAGGGCAGGGGATGGCAGGAGCCAACTAGAGCCGGAAGGGGCCCTGTACAGGGACCAGGGCACACCATCAGAGCCTGAACTGATGGGATTTTGGGCAGTAACTTGTAGGGGAAGTGAGTCAAGTGGGTCAAACTGGGATTTGCTCTGACTGGGGCAGCAACAGGGCCTATGCTTTTATCCAAAGACTATCAAAGGATCAGAGACAGAGGAGAATTAGCAGCTGCCAACGTGTTTCAAAGCCACAGATTGGCAGAGCAGTGGCTTCAGTGCTTGTTGTTTCGGTGCTTGTAAACAGTTTTAATTTCTAACTGACCACCAAAGCAAACAGTTAACAATTTCCCTCACCCATTTTTCCTCCTTGTCCCGTGCTGGGTTTGAGCGATTGCTGTTGGAGCTGGAGCGGCCCTGGGCCTGGGGGCCCGGTGGCAGGGCCAGAGGGGACACCAGCGGGGGCTGCACTTTGCTGAGGATCTTGGAGCAGAGACGGAGGCAGTGGGTGAGCTCCCCAAGCCCCAGGGCCTGCAGGTGACAGGTCAGAGCCGCCACCATGCGCAGCAGCAGCTGAGGAAGATGCTCTGTCTGGATCTCAATGTAGGTCTCCTGGAAATGTTGGGGGAGGAAACAAATTAAGTGAAGACTTGAGGTGAAGAGGGGTGCGATACTGGGTATCTGGAAGGAGGCAAACCTGATATCTTCAAAATGATTGATGTGATACAGTTTGCTTGATTAAATATTAGAATTATCTTCTATTAACCATCTATCTCTTTCTCTTCCCTCTGGTTGTAACCAGTGTATGAATATTTTACAAGTGACTCGGCGGTAGTAAAATCTAAAGATACTGAATTATCAGGACAAAATACTATCTGCTATTGTCTAAAAATATCAATATTTAAAACGCCGGTGTGAGACCATTTATCCAAAGACACCTCTCCCGTTTTCTGTTTTGTTTTTATAAGTTGGCTGTTTCCTATTTAACTTAAGCAAAGAAAAGAAAATATATTGTTTTTCCTTGAATAAAAAATTAAGGTTCGGCACACTTACATCCAATTCAAGTATTTTAATGACAACTTTATCATTAAAGTAACTACATGTAACTTTTAAATGTTTCGTCTGGTGATCATAAATGACAAAAATAGTGAAAAAACTATGTTTATATAGTTTTTATTGATGTCACTGCCCAGGTCCAGTTTTGCCCGCAAAGTCACATAATGACGGTCTAACGGCGGGTGGATGGCGCTACCGAGCAGCTCCCAGATTTTGGCTGAGCACCGGAAAGCATGGGCCATTTTATCCAGTCAGCTAAAAGGTAGCAGGAGATTTCTCTATATAGGCCTGTTTGTATTCTAATGTTGTTTCAGAAGTTATCGGTTGCAGTTATGGCTGATTCTGGGGCAGGGCCATTACAGAAAAAAAGGAAATTAAACGTTCATTCATAAAATAACTTTCCAATGCGCGATGTGGTTGTACATCAATAGCCAACATTGAATTACGTCTTCTATTAAGCAAAGTTTTTTATTTTTTATTTTCAGTCCGCGTTTGTGTTGGCTAACTATTTGCTTTCCCCTTGTCCCCCATTGTAAAGCGTCCATGGGTTTCATGAAATGCATTATATTAATCTAAGTTATTATTATTATTATGGTTGCTACAACAATCTCTTAATGCTTTGGCTCATGACACAGTGACAGAGATACCTCCAAAATGGCTTAAAGTTACCGAATGCTTCACTTGGAATGCATTGATGCATCTGTAAAGTATTATCTTATTGCGAATTACTGATTTTCTGTCTGAGCAAAACAATGATTGCAACTACATGACCTCCCTGTAACGCTGACTCGGTGTTACAGTGAAGAAAAGACCTTTACGACAACAGCTGTGGTAAAAACAGTACCCCTTCTGTCCAAAGCAGAATCGACACAAACTGAAATTCACTTACTGTGTAGCCACTTTAAATATATTGGACCAATGGACCTAAATGTACAGACCTTTCTCTACATCTTAGCCTTGTGTCGTGAGAATGGTGATCTTATCATCAGTTTTTTCTTTTTTCAGTATGTGTGTAACAAGTGTTTTGACTCAACAAAATATGGATGAGCAGAAAACAACAACCAAAATTGAAAATGAGCATTATACCATGAGGGATATTAGAAGAGTCATATTTCTTACAAATATGTGAGCAGTGCAAAAGCGTTTAACGACATGCGTGCTTTACAAAAAGCACATACACACTGGGCGGAGATTTCATTTTCACAAGATCCACACCAAACAGCCAGGGTAAGTTATACACCACATGTAATGACTGTTAGAATCCCACTTCTTCCTCTGGATCATTTTTGGCAATAATATATGACAGCCAGTCAGTCATTCTGAAATGATCACTCAAAGCAGGTGGGGGGGGGGGGACAAAGATGGCCTGAGGGGTGTTGGCAGGACGTTGCAGAAATGTTATCATAGCCTCAGTGAAGCAGGGTGAGGTGAAAAAGCAGGAAAGAGCAGTACTTTACCTGGCAGATTACCCTCATGCTTCTAGTAGGCTTAAGGAGAAAGAGCAGATAGTTTGAACAGACAGGAGCAAGCACACCACAGGCCACACAACACACGCACACACACACACACACACACACACACACACACACACACACACACACACACACACACACACACACACACACACACACACACACACACACACACACACACACACACACACACACACAGTAATCCAATACTGGGGGATTTCCAAACTATTCAGATTGGAAATCCTGTATAAACAAGCATATTTCTATGAGGATGAAAACAATATTTTTGCAGGGAAAGTAAGCACATTTTTGAACCTGTATAGACTGCACGCATCCACACAAAGACACAGAAGAGAGACAAGGGGCGAACACACACTCCTTATTGGTGACCGTAACATCCCAGAACTGGAGTTTTTAAGGAGGTGTGTGACCCAAGAGGGAGAGAAAAACCGAGAATGACATGGAAAGCCCAAGCAGGGGCGGGACACAAGGGACTGTAGACGAGGGAAGAGAAAGAATGTGGCAAAGAGATACGTATAAGAAGAGGGACATTTTGAGAAGTCTATAGGAATGGCAATGAAAACATGACAGGATAGGGAGAAGGACTGAATAATGACAAAGACAAAAAAGAACAGACAATAAACATTTGGCAAAAAAAAAATACAGCATGAAATTGCAAAGGGAAAAAAGAATGAACAAAATAAATAGATATAAGACATTAATAGTAAAAGAAAGTGATAAAAGGAAAGAGACAAAGGCAGAAAAAGAGAAAGAAACAGACAGACAAAGAAAGAAAGACAGAGATGGACAGACAGACAGACAGACAGAAAGAAAGAAAGAAAGGAAATAAAGAAAAGAAAGAAGAGTCTCACCAGGGAAACAATATCCAGCAGGAAATCGACCAGCTGACAGAACTCCACCAAAGAGAGCCCTGGATGGTCTAAGCTCCCAGCATGCCGTGCTGCACGTGTGCTGCTGTTCCCTGTCGTCCTGCAACAGAGCCGTGCCGTAGATTACTTTGAGTAAGGCATGATGGTTGGCAGTGAACTCTAGGTGTAATGGTGGTGGGACACAGATTAGGCCCCTGGTACCAGCTGAGCAATGTCTCACATAGCACACTGTAACAAGAGTCTCAGACCAGCAGCCTCCATTGGCTCTTTCTAAAGACAAAAGCTCAGCAGGAAAATACTTAACTATCTCAAAATGGTTCCAGTAACATGACAGCAACTTTAGTTTCCCCCAGATTTCCCCTTCTGGCATTTAAACCCGGACTTGTCGAAGGCCTGCACAATTAATTGTTATAACCGTATCACCCCTTTGATCTTTTTTTTCATGACTTTGATTCTCATTCCATTTTACGAGCTGACTGCATCAAAAACACTACTACTTTCTACTGTGAGTATTAAACATAGACTGTATTAAATAGGTTTTAAAGCGCTGCCAAATGCCGCAATGCTCTTTGTCACTCCCTGATGTGAGTTGAGGGCAGATGTGAGTCGCGCATGCTCAGATGTAAATATATTTTTGATTGTTAGCTTGAAGCTAAGCTAGGATTCTTGTATGATTCTATATCTTCTTGTGTGCAATACACATTGCACTTTGCGAGAATAGAATCGTGGCAGAGAATCGTGAAATCAATCCTAAGCTAGAAAAACGGGGTTCATATTTTTCCCCAAATCGTGCAGGCCTAACTTGCCGTGTGGCTTATATGAGCTATCCTTATGTGGTGGCAACATGATTGTTTATGCACACATGGATTTTAACATACAAACCTGCAGCACTCCTCAAACCAACGAGCAATGTAGTCCCACATGTAGTACGGCTCAAACGAGTTGAACAGGAGATTGGCTGTTTTAATCAGTTCTGCCGTCTTCTTGTTCTCTCGCAGTTTACTAAGGAAGAAGATAAGTTAGCATCGTGCTATTCATGGTTTGTATGGATGAACAAAAACACCCATTACAGTGCAAGCCAGTGCAAACTATTGCATTTGGCCATCATGGGGTTCATTTAAGTTTTATTATACGATAAAACAAAATTATAAACCCAACACCTTTGTTTTTGCCAACATTTTTCAACATTTTGAAAACAGTTAAACTGTTATTGTGGCCCGCCACATTTGCACACTGCAATAATGATACTGTCTAATCAGCATCTTGATATGCCACACCTGTGAGGTGGATGGATTATCTCGGCAAAGGAGAAGTGCTCACTAACACAGATTTAGACAGATTTGTGAACAACATTTGAGAGAAATAGGCCTTTTGTGTATGTAGAAAAAGTCATAGATATATAAGATAAGCTCATTAAAAATGGGGTCAAAAACAAAAGTGTTGAGTCTATAATTTTGTTCAGTATCTTTATTGTCTAGATAGCGCAGATGGGCAAGTGGTGGTCTGGACTGACCTGCTGAGGTGTGTGTGGTCTTTACTGAATGGACTCTGGTTTTGGAGGTCCAGCTCTGTTCGGCACTGTGTGTGAAGAGTCCGAAACACCTCGATCAGGACATCCTCCAGGATGGCTGGACCTGGAGAGACACCCATACAGATCCAAGATATGATATTCACAGTGGGTTGATTACATTTTGTTTGTGTGTGACAGGCTGCTTGTGTGATGTTCATCATCGTTCGCGCATTCACAACACTCACTAGACGGCTGGTACATATTGATAGACTGGTTACCGAGTTCCGGTTTGTCGAGCAGACTGATGAGGATGCGAAATGGCTTGAGGTCGTGCATGAGGATGCTCTCCTCTTCCCCGCCTCGGGCCTTGCCCTGCAAGATTCCCACCATTGCCTAAAAACACACAAACACACACACACTTCTATTACAGTAAAATATCAGAAGATATCTGCAAACTCCAGAGCTACTTTTGACACAGCAGAGGGCACATGTATACGTTTTTTCTATCTTCATTAAAAAAATTGCCTATAATATTTGGCAAAACCAATTTCAGATTTGCATTGAACCCCCTTCCATTTTTGCTTTTTTGTGTGCATTTCACGCTTCGTCTGCCACATAATGGTGTGAAGCCAGGAACAGACGCTCTCTGTAGTGCAAACCTTCTCCCAATGGAGGGAGCTCCAATAACTATCTCAGAGCAGATGGCAGGAGAAAAAAAAAAAAATACAACAAAAACACTTCCAAAAACAAAACTACACCTCCTGGTCGCTCGGATCCAACCCCTGGAGTACCAGAGCTCATCACATGTCAGGAGGGCACAGGCTGTTTGGAGAGTGACAGGACAGATTACACTAGCGTGTTTGTGTGTGTGTGTAAAGGTCTTTAGAAGAACTGGGAACTGTCTTCAAAAGGACAGGCTACTGGGAATAAAAGAAGTGAGCGGGACATGCGAGAACCCCAGAGAGGATGCGGGAGGTTTGGGAGGAGAAGGATTAAAGGAAATGGATAAATTGTATGGCAGACGAAAGAGGGCCACATCTGCCAAAATAAAAACAGACCCCCAACCAACACACACGTCTTACATCTCAAGAAACATCTGATTTGGGGATTTTGGGAGCTAACTTTACACATATAAAACCATTTTTCTCTGGTGACCTTTTTGCAGTTTGCCATGGAACCTCACCTGGACTAGCATGTCTTTAGAGAAAGTGTTGAAGTAGTGGCTG
Organism: Etheostoma cragini; assembly: GCF_013103735.1. Classification (NCBI taxonomy): domain Eukaryota; kingdom Metazoa; phylum Chordata; class Actinopteri; order Perciformes; family Percidae; genus Etheostoma; species Etheostoma cragini. Next base: position 1,973,178 of record NC_048412.1, on the reverse strand, counting down.
GCGTGCTCCTCTGGGTTGCTCTGCCGAGTGCTGCGGGGGCCTATCACCACCCCGTTGTTGTCAAAGCCTTCAAAAAAACAAAGCCATGGAGTTACAATCACACAAAAACACAGATGCATAGCTACATGCATTCAAGCACAAAGCAAGAGGCAAAGCATTTCAAATGGAGATATTATTCTTATTGTAATAATCTGTTTATATCTTCATGTTAATCCTCTTCTTGTTTCTTCTTTGTAACGTCCTAATGGCTGTGTCCAACATCACTTAGATTTCAGCCATTGTATAATAAAGCAAATATTGGACTAGTTCACACTATAAGAAGAACCCTAGCCAGATTCAGAGTGGCAGGGCCTGCCAATCATCAATTTCATTGTGCCAGCCATACAGCGGGAGCTGGTCCCAAGATAATGTACTTTATCCCATTCACTGGGCAAAAAAATAACCTCTGACTGGCCTGGAATCTGGCTTACAACTGGAATTAGAGTCACATTGTACTGTATATCCTAACTCAAAACCCTGACTTTCCATCCACTTTTTATTTGTTCGTCATCATGCTTTGGTGAGAAGTGTGAGCTTGATGCAGTCAGTGACCATCCTAAGCCTTGTAAACACTTACCAGCATGTTCATCCGCCGTGAGTTGCAAACAAGAGAAAATAAAGTAAGACAAGGGCACAGCAGATACACCCCTACTGGAAGTATTACCCAACATTTTTGGACTTTTCCAAATAAAGGTCCCCTTATGTTATAAAGTGTCTCTCTAAATTCTACCAGGGAACCCTGGTTAATCTGAATGTCAGTGTTCTGTGTCTGTGTGTGTGTATTTCGCACCCAGCAGCCAGGCGTAGAGTCTGCGGTTGAGGGACATATCTCTTCTCAAAACCACATGCAAAGCTGCTGAAAGGATCCGGATCATGTCAGGGCGAGTCGCCTGAACACAACAGAACAGAACATTTGTGACTGTTTCTCTCTCCCTTTCACTCTCTCACACACACACACACACACACATATAGATGTTACAAGCAGCCAGCATGAGTCACCACCATCTGAGTGGTCACATCATGAACACACAATCACATGCAAATGCACAGAGAAAAAGACATCTGACATAAGGTAACAATGTCAATATTAGTACTAATACTACATGGGTCCAACTGTAAAACTGTGTATATAGTTCTAAAAAAGTGTCTAACAACAGTGGATGGCAGAGTCCACACCACAACTATAACGACAACGGCAGTGGCGAACGATATCATTGGGATCACTTTCAGAATGATTTCGTTGACGACAGAATCACTGACAGCCAATCAAAATCCATCTGAATTTACAACAAAGCGCGATGGATAGAAACACTTCAGATAGGTGTGTTTCACACACCACTGTAGCCTGGAGAAGGCAGCGGCGTCTGCGCCACAGGGACAATCCACAAATAAAGGCTATCGGATGTTACTACAGACATCCCTGTCATCTGACGTTGACAGCACGATGCGGAAAATGTCACGACTTGATATTGATTTTTGTCCATGAAGTGACTTTTCCCATGGGACAGAATGAACTCCATTACAAAACGAAAAAAAATAAAAATAATGAAACAATTTTTGGAATTCTATGAATCGTTTTTTCTTTTTGCACACCCCTATTACGTTGCAACGTCTACTGTATACTACGGTCTGTAGTGCATGCTTGTCTGACGCCACAGTTTTTTAATGCGTTACCGTTCAGCAGTGTGGATGCCCACGTCGTTTTAGCAGAGTTCAGTCACACAGCTGTCCTTACCTGGCTCATGTGGAAGGGGAAGCAGAAGAGGATCAGGTCCAGGGTGCTCCTCTGCACCAACACACTGGAGTCCTGGACTGAGGTACTGACCGCCTCCACCTGGTGACAACAGAGACACATCGTTATTCAGCCTGCCTATGCACATAAAAAAAAAATATGTAGACCATCATACAAAAACATTACACTGTTGTTAGTCATGAGGTAAAACTCATTCAAGTTACACCTGCAATTGCAATTGATCTAAAAAACCCAACACAAGCCAAAGATGTGTGATACACTACATTTTTATGATGTTGACATTTAAATATTTCAACTGATGAAGTGGAAGGTGGCTTAATAAATGCAAATGCAAATTTCATTTTGGGGCATGCAATTCTGCCATAAAGTATCGTCAAAAAGGGATGTTTGTATTGTTATGTACTGTCTGGTACCATTAGCTCGATGTCACTGCCCATGACATAGAGCTGGTCCTCCATGGACAGCTTGCGATTGAGGTGCAGCAGAACAAAGGTCACCCCAGGGAGACGCACAGCTGGGCTGGTCAGGATGCTGCCCCACAAGGCACTGTAGAAGGCCGACTGCTCCACGGCTGCAGCCACCTTCTCCAACAGGGTGTTGGTTCTATGAACAACACAGAGGACACAGGGAACATGCTAATTACGTACACACCCGCACTGACCTCCTACCACGTGTGGGGAGAGGGTAGAAGTCTGGCTAACACCAGGCCAGTCCAATGCTCTAGCTACTCAGATAAGAAAATGCCCAAGGAGCCGAAATGGGGCCAACAAAATAGTTCTCTTTTAAAGAGAGTTGAGGAAATCAGAAAATCCTGGTAAAACAGCAACAGAAAATGATTTTGGCCTTAGTAGGTGTGGTCGAAGCTTTGAGGCTACTAAATGCAGAAAAAGACAAGAAGAAGAAGAATGTAGGGATAATTTGGGACAGCACAGACGGATGAATGATATCATTGTCATAGGATTGGAAACCAAACCCAAGACATACGCTCAGGCCACGGCACCATGTGGAGAGGAACACAATGAGGAGGACTGATTCTCAGTGGAACATGAGGTGATGGCTTCCTTAAGGTAGAGGCTGACAGCAGAAATGTCGAGGCCTGTCCCCCTCTCCCCGCAGAAGTGAAAATACATGTTTCTGCCCTGCCCAGATGGAAGCAGTCAGTACTAAAGCCCTCATGTGATGGTCTTAACCGGCAATTGTTGAGCAATGAATTAAGCACAAATGTATGCTGGTTATTTTGGGGTATTGTAGGTGTAAATGCACAATCACAGATGACGTAAAGGCACCAGAGGGAGAGAGGGAGAGATACATCTCTCAATGTTGGTGAGCTTTCTCTGAACAGATCACTCACTGCTGTTTGTATGGCCATGTGTAATCTACAGTGGGGCACAAATGTTTGGGCACCCCAGGTAAAAATGTGTATTGATGTGCATAAAGAAGGCAAGAAAAGATGGAAAATCTCCAAAAGGCATTAAATGACAGATTAGACATTCATATAATATGTCACTAAAAGTTAGATTTTATTTCCATCATTCACACTTTCGAAATAACAGAAAACAAAAAAATGGCGTCCGCAAAAGTTTGGGCCCCGTGCAGAGTCAACAATACCCGTTAGTAGCACCTGTGAGTATCATGTGACAGTGAAAACGCAAAAGCGGAGCAGTATGTCCTGTATGTCCCTCACCTAACGTATTTCAAGATGAATATGGAGTGTCTACCCCAGTTCATGCAAATTTAAATTTCACGCCAATAGGAATACTTCAAATTGATGGTGGTGGTAAACGATATGGAAGAAGAACAAGTTTATGAACGGGGAACACAGATTTTGATAATCAACAACTAAACACGTTACACACTGGACCGTTAAGACATTAGGAAACTCAAATTCCCTCAGTGTTGAAACTGAATTATTGAAACAGCAACAGGAAATGGAAACAGGAGGTAGTAAAATAACGCAACCTCCTGTTAACCTGTGCAATTTGACAGAAGCAAAATAAACTCAACTAAAGAATACAAAATACTGTGTGTAAAATATCAATAAAGACCTTGTTAAAAAAAGAATGTAAAATATTAACTATAAGATATAGACATACTAAAATAGAGTGTGAATTTAAATGAAAAACAAGATGATCGTATACATGTTGACCCCAACAAAAAAAGGTCTGTTTAACAGCTGACATTGTACGACATACCAGGAAAAGCAGGGGTGTTCCGGATAGCATTAAGTGGGGCACTGCTGACACTTAAAGGTGTTGTAGGTAGGATTGGGAAGATCCAGGATTTAGCCAAAAAATAAACATCGACATCTTCTCCTATTAAAAGTACCTATATTAGGAAAAAAAATCACTTTTTTCTGGGATGGGGGGTGTTATTTTGTGTCTCTGGTGCTTCCTCACGCATACAAACTTGAAAAAAACACCCATGCTGTTTTGAGTGAGATCCGGTTTCTGAATGTCCTCTGTCTTCCGTCTCCGGGTGAGCTGTTCAACATCTGCACGGCTTTCTACGTCACTAGCAGAGAGGAGGCGGCTAACCGTAGCATGCTAGCTCGTTCTCAATGGCAAAACACTTCTGCAACACCCACTAGTTGACCATATCTCTAAAGGAACTACTTCCTGTCCCTGTTCTGCAGGTATTCCACAAGTGGCCCTCGTCTAAAAGAAGTCTCCTAGCTAATCCTGAACAAAGATAGTATAGCAGTGAGATGTCTCACTCTGGAGCTAAAACAGAGACTTAAACACACAGGGTGAAAACAGGATCTGCAGCAATGTGCAGTACAACAGAAACTTGGTGTTTGTGGAAAATGAAACCACGTAAATCTATTTTGGGTCAACCTCAAAGTACAATTATGAACTTGAAAATGAGCATAATATGGGCGCTTTAATCAATACAAGACAACTAAAAATAAAAGCTTTGGATATAAAGTGAGTGGTGTAAATATAGAATTTCTCAAGATAGTAAATGTAAACATAGTAGACACACACATCTGCGGGTCCTTCTTATTTTTGAACTGGTTCTGTCTAAGAGACAGAAGTCTTAGGCTGTGAGAATTTGAAACTTTATTCTTGCAATGACTCGTACAACTCATGCATCATTCATTCAATCGGTAATCAGTTACCTTCTACATTATGCTATGAAATGCGTTCTCCTAATGGCCTGTTCCAATGCCCACATTAAAAATTTAAATCTAAATTAAAAAGTGTTTTTCTCTCTCACCTGTCGTAATACTCAGAGCCTTCCTCCAGACCAGGCAGTACCCCGGTCAGTAGTCCCTGTAGTCCTGGTTTCAGAGTCTTGCCCAGGGGCAGGTAGTAGGTCTCATAGAGCCCCAGCAGCACTGGCTTCACAGACATCGCGGCGTTGGAGAGTAAAGGGAAGAGCCCAGAGCTGCAGTGATGAAAAAGATATGAGTGACGTGAAGCTCCCGAGACTAACTGTATTGGCCACTGAGAGTGGTGCTACAGTGTTACCTGTAAAGAAAGAGGTCTTTGGCCAGCCTCTTGGGTCCAATGATCTTGAAGATGATCTCGTACGTCTCCAAGGCCTTGCGGTGGACCCCGCTGGGCAGGGCGGGGTGGAGGCATTGGGCCAGCCTTTTGCCTATTGTCAGCTTCTTGGGAACAACTTGGTATTTTGCATTGTTCTGCAGAACCTGACACAGAATGTGAACAATAGTCGATGTTAGTCATGCGTGTAGACGACAGTCTAACAACCACTAATGTCTCTTGTCATGATGTGGTGGCTTACTATATCAAAAAGCTTGTTTTTTATGAATATGCAAACATTTTGGCATATGCAGTAATG
>NC_048412.1:1963240-1967483 GCF_013103735.1 Etheostoma cragini | reverse complement strand
AAAAAATTGATACAGCGTCGTATTGCGATATTTTCTGTGGCAATACGGTATTGACACACAGCTGCCAAGTATGGATCTTTTATTATATGCGTGTTGGTCATTTTGTACGCTTGACAATCCCATTTTGCAGCAATAAAACTAAAATGATAAGAACAAACTGAGAAATGTTTCTTTTAAGATGAAACAGATGTTGACAAAGTTTCCTTTTGAGGACATCCTTTGAAATTGGGAATGAATGATAAAAAAGTAAAATTGCAATATAATTGCAGATTGTTTTAATGGGTTTAAAATTGCAATTATATTGAATCGTGACATAAGTATTGTGATGATATTGTACCGTGAGGCCACTGGTGATTCCCACCCCTACTATCTATCTATCTATCTATCTATCTATCTATCTATCTATGATACCAATAACATATAATGTAGTTGTGTTTTGTACAATTTCCATGTGTTTGTATATTGTATGCAAATGTCTTTGCATTCTTTACAACTTGTGGTCTAGTGCAGTGTATGTCAAGCAGCCTGAGATTACCTTGTTGAGTTTGCCCAGTGCGGAGATGAGGTCTGCCCACTCACTCGAGTACTCAAAGTTCTTGAGGGCTTTGTCCACTGCTGCCACATAGTTCCTGTACTTGGAGTCACTGAGCAGCTCCACTTCCTCTGCATTCATTTTCCTGGGTGGTTGTTATGCTAATGTAAAACACCAGGCATGCATAAGGACATCACACCTGCAATGAAAAACAAAACAAAAAGAGAACAAAAAGATTCAAAACGCAAACTGATTATGAGTTCAAGTTTAGTCATCTACATACTTGGCCGCGAAGGAAAAAAAAATCCTGAGTATAGCAATCAGTACATGGTATAAAAAACATGCCATGGCGTAGCTGGGGCCAATTTAAAAGACCAGAGTCTTGACATCCAGAGGAGCAAAGTCTGACATGAGCAGCCGTTACAATCTTTGTTTAACATGTTGTGGTAATGAGGAAATACCAGCGACGTGCTAAATCACAGAAGGACTTTCAAAAAAAGAGGAAGAAGAGGAGTCATCAACTTTCACACAATGGGTCTGTTGCCGCTCCTAGAATGCAATCTTTCAGAAACACATTAGTGCAATCTTTCAGGAACCCATTCATCATAAAGGACTGGTGCTCAGGCGACATGACTGACTGCTACTTGACATTTAACCTAACAGCCTCACCGTTAAACAGGCTCCTGTTAGTGCATAGAGATCTTACGTCCATGCTCCAGGATCATCCAAGCTGATAAGCCATGATTAAAAACATAAATAATAGGGGTGTGCAAAAAAAAATTCAATTCACATTCACATATTGCAATATGTTTAAAATTGTAATTATATCATATTGTGACATAAGTATTGTGATGACATCGTATCGTGAGGCCTGTGGTGATTCCCACCCCTACTATCTATCTATCTATCTATCTATCTATCTATCTATCTATCTATGAATGATACCAATAACATAGAATGTAGTTGTATGTATGTTTTGTATGCATAGGTCTTTGCATTGCAAGTATTGTGAAAATATTGTATCGTGAGGCCCAGGGGTGAGTACCACCCCTAGTTCATACCATCACATGGGAAAAGTAACTAAATGTACATACAATGTATGTTTTTACATACATTGTATGTATTGTATTTTTTATTTTTTAAATTGAGATCGTCGAAAATTGATTGTGAATCGAATCTTGAGCCTAAAAACCGATATCGAATCGTGACATTTTCTGAATTGTGCACGACAAACTATACTTCTCTTACATGGCGTTTTAAAGGCATTGGTTTCACATTTAAGAGGGGCTGATTTAGAAAAAGGATGTTGCATTTCATGGTGGACATTAGAACTTGTCACGGCCGTAGAGGTGGAACTAATGACATTAACGATGACTCAGCACCATTAGTGTCCCAGGTAACCATATCAGTGAGCATTAGCTAGGCTATAATTGCATGTTATTAGTCACACCTGTGTTTTCTGGCTGTGACAGGGCAAAATGTCTGCCGTGATAGACAGAGAACTGAACCGAGTCTGACAAGTTTTACAGAACGTTTGCCAAGTAGTGTACTTATTCAAAAACAGAGTGGCTAATTTAGTCTTAGCTAGTTGAGGGGAAATGTAACGTTATGTGTAAGAGACTAGCCTTAGCTAGTTAGCAGCATCTGGAAGATCTGACCGCCTTTAGTAACGTTAACATACTGTAGTTACAGTAGAGCAGGTGTGCACGTACGTCGCTGTCGTCCAAACTACATCAGCACTTGGAACTATAACGTTCTGTGGTGGAAAATACACATTAAAAATGTATATAAACGTACATTTAGCTATAGAATATTTGCAACATTTTAAACGCGTTACAAGCGTTATGATATATGTGTGAGAGAGGGGAAGTATACGCTATAGCTAATTACCTAGCTAGGTGAGGGGATTTCAGCTAACGTACATGGCACTTATAGTGTATAAAAAAAAGCTTACCGATGTAGGATATTGGCTAGCAACTGTCATTGAATAATGTGTCCGGTTTGCTGAGTAAAAACGGATGACACTGTCAATGTGACCAGCTAGCTAACGTTAACGTTAGCAGGTTGTCTTAAATGATAACGTTAGAGATTCAGGGCCCGATGTCACCCGTTCATATAAGTCAGGTCCCTTACCAGAAGGCTTTGGATGCAGACAATAGGTGATTCTATTCTACATAGTATTATTCCTCTGTGTTGTCCCTCAGCATGTAAATAAATAGTGATGAGCGCATCAGTAGCTTCCAGTGCCGATACAAAGCGAAAAGGATTGACAGCTCCCAGACTGCACTGCAGATTACGTTCAGCGTCCAACCCAAGCCAAACCGCTCCGGTCTTCCGCGTGGACGTCTTCCGCCTCTCGGCTGTGTCAAGCCACCCACAGTCACACAAATGAGTCTCGGAAATGATTTGCTATTTTTTCAAATTAAAAGCTGAATATTATCCATATTGTGATCAAATTCAACTTTGACTCTGCAATTTGCGTCCCTTTATTTTAGTATATGTTACTGTTTTTTATTTTAGTAAATGTTATTGTCTTGTAATTTAGTGTATGTCAGCCCACCAGAGGTCCAAAACTCTCAAGTTAACTGAATGTTCCCCTTGTTGGATTAATAAAGCATACATTACATTATTTACATTACATTACTACATTACATTTACATTAGATTATTTCTTAGGTCTATTTCAGTGTTTATATATTGTGCTCAGAGAAACTCTTTGTCGGAACAATGTGTTTTTCTGATAATTCTGCAGCATTATGACTGAACGTGAACATAAACGTTTTACACCAGAAAAATGTGATAATGCAATTAAATAATATAATGAGTCAGATAAATAGTAAAATGTAATGTAATAGTAAAAATGTATTAAATCGGTTCAACCTCTTTATTTTGAAATGCCTGGCCGGATGCTCTGCACTTACTATGGCTACTTGACCTCAGCGGAATAGTCATGCTGCATGGCTGCAGACAAGTATCAACCTCTGAATTCTTCCAGCTAGCTAACGTTAATTCAGATAGATGTGGTTTAATATTGGTCTTACTTTAGATGTTGCTGCTATCCAGTATCACCCAGCCACATTGAGTTTTGATTAGTGTATGGTTTCTTTCTTCTCTTATATCTATATACTTTTTGAATAGTGAGCTGACTTGATGGCAGACTTGGAGATGCCAGCCAAAACACATGGAGTTGGAGTCTTCTTAGAGCTGAGGAAAAGGCTCCAGACTGGACTGCTCATTGTCGGGTAATTAATTTTTATACAAAGCTAGCGAGCTAAACAGTTATTTAGCTAACATTATCCCATTTCTTGGCAAGTTTACAATACAAGCTAGGCTAGCTGAGAGCATAAGCTAACTTAGCCCAATAAATGTGAACAAATGCTGCACTTTAAGCACACAGTTAGCTAGCTAGCTACCGAGCGTTATAGCCCAGAGATGAGTAGCCTTCGTTCATTGCCCTGGAACGTTATATGGTGTTTCAAAACCCGGAGTTAGCTTGCTAGCTAACTGTTTGAATTTCGCCACTTAGTTTCATGGCACTTTTGTTTAACACTGTACATATATCTGTAAATGTGTATACACATGTGTATATATGTGTATACACATGTGTATGCCCCTGTATTTTAACATAGGGGGGTATATAGGCCTACTTATGCCCCTGTAGTTTAACATAGGGGGGTGTATACTTATGCCCCTGTATTTTAACATAGGGGGG
>NC_048412.1:1934529-1963140 GCF_013103735.1 Etheostoma cragini | reverse complement strand
ATTTTAACATAGGGGGGTATATACTTATGCCCCTGTATTTTAACATAGGGGGTGTATACCTATGCCCCTGTATTTTAAGGAAGAACATTTATTTATTTACAATACATTATTCATTCAAAGAAAATTGGTGTCCTTAAAGTCTATCTATATATATATAATCTCTTCTAATTTTGTTGATGTAGAAGAGTATCAAATTACACTATGAAGATAGGTTTTACATATTTTTACTTGTATAGTGTTTATCAACTTGCATTTAATTGCCAAGTAATTTGCATCACACGCTTGCATTTGATTGAGTAACGCTACTGTACAGAAGTACGTTTTGAGGCATGTGTACTGTAGTTTTTCCATTGAATGCTACTTTATACTTCTACTACTGCATTTGAAACATGGATGTATTAAGAGAAGGGAAATTCTACTTTTTCATTGCTACTGTTACTAACTGATTATTTAAATGCTTATTTAAAAGCATTAGGAGGTCATACTCATAATGCATATTTTCTGTTTGTAAAGCACTTTGTAAACCTAAAAAGTACTACATGAGTACAGTTTTGTTCATATAATAGAAGATGCCAATTCATGAACTATACAGTATAGTGGCAACGATCTGAGCCAGAGAATATAGATGCAGTACAGCTACAGCCTCACTAGATGGAGTTATTGAGATTTTTAATTTTTGGGGGCAGCTGATAACATGGAAAGGAAAGAGAGGGGGGTGACCTGCAGCAAAGGGCAGCAGGTTGGTGTCGAACCCGCTCTGACTGCGTCTAGGAGTGGACCTCTAATATGGGCGCCCCCTTATTATTTATGGACGGTTATCCAGGCACCCTGGAGTTATTGAGATTTGACAGCAGTGAAAGGAGTTACCTCTCTCCCAAAGTACTGGATTTACACTGGACTCTGTACACCACTACTGCAAAGTGGGAGAATCCTAATTCTTCCTACGTATTACTACATTTTGTAATCAAGACTATGGGAGTAAAAGTTCAGCATTCCTCACAAAAGGAGATGAAGTAAAAGCCGCCAAGCAGCCACAAATAGGCCTTTACACAGTCAATGTTTCCAGTGGTGTAAGAAAAAAGTAGAAAAACTTAATAATAAAAAAAGAAGTACAGCCCTGCAACCAGAGGTACTGCTCAGTCTGTATCCACTTTGTTTTAGTTTTTTCGTTGAAGCAGTGCTACTTTCAGCTGGTGGTGTTCATTATTCATTTCTTCCTTTAGCTGAGACAGCAGCAGCCAGGTGGACGGGGTATTTCTGATTGTACTGTATAAGTAGTACCATTAATAATAGTTCTGTACTGTAGTAGGCCCAAAACGTTGGAGCAGTCATTGGAAGAGAAAACAAGAGACTTTGTTCTGCACCATAGACTGTACGTAGAGATATGAATATTTATATATATATAGTCTTAAGTCCTGCACTCTAGGCTGACTCATTAATCACTGTATTGAGACCTTAATATTGGTGTTTTTGGGATATTGCTTGTTGTTCAGTTGTTAAGTTATTATGTATGCATGGTTAATGTCAAGGGAGCCGGTCACTATTGTGAATTACAACCCTGACAGGGTGACCCCGACCCCGCCGTGATTCAGCTTGAAATGGTCTTCAATCTGAAAAATTATCCAGCCTCGTCAGTCGAGATCTTATAATACTTTAACACTAAAAATACCTCTAAACCTAATGCTTTTCTAAAGTGTTGAACGCATGCTCTCGCATCTGCTCTCCAGGAAAGCCGTGGCCAGTAGTCCGGCAGATGTGGTCGTGACAGGGGGAGACTCCTCTCTCCACATCGGGACGCCCCGAGGCGAGCTGAGCCTGACTCTGCCGCCAGGAGTCGCCCTGGAGCAGGGATCCTGTGTCCCGACGCCCGCGGGAGAGTCCTGTGGAGAGGAGCTGCATTTCAGGCTGCGGATCAGTGTCACGCCGAGCACAGATGAAGGTAATGTCCGGGACAGCTACGGAAACGCATCCAGACATCTGTAGCCCCGCCCCCCTCCCCACTTTTTGGACTCCTTTTTGCCGAGGCAAGAACAAAGTCTTTCCTGGTAGCTAGTTAGAGCTTGCTCTCTATTCTGAAATCCTTGGACTGAGTCACACATTTTGCTCACAGTGTCCCTAATGGCCCACTAGCACATGATCATCAGAGCCATGAGAATAGTCCCTTTTTAAGTTTTGGTTTGATCTCATCAAAAGTGCACCCCAGAGTCATTGCATAATATCCCCAAACTCCATCTTTTGGCATTTTTTATGTCACTCCCAGCGCCGCAAGAAGTTACAGCTAAGGACAGTACTCAACAAATCCAATGTTAATCACATTAATTGCTCGTTTCCTATCCAAGCCACATTCACCACCCAGTGTTTTTTTCCGAATCCGTGCTCTATTATTGTGCTGCTTGGTTTTTGGAAAAGATCATAATGACAATTCTTTTTGGTTAATCAGGATTATTTAACACGATTACTCATGGATTTCTGGAAACATGCTGCAGTTATTGACTTTACCAACAAACCAACAGTGAAAACACCTGGAATATTTGAACTTTTAGAACCTTTTTACCTGCAAAATGTAATAATAGTGTTTCTGGAATACATTGTTTTTGTGATCAAAATCAAAAATCACGATCAAAGTTAATTGCACATGCAGCCCTACCCAAACTAGGCTAATTTATTTCTTTGCCTTTTTTGCCCTCCATAGAGGCCTGTGGCAGCGTGGTGGAGACGCTCCGGGCTAAAGAGACTTATTGCTTCCACTGCCAGGGCTGCATGACCCGGCTGCTAGAGGACAGGTGAGGAGCAGACGGACGAGCATCAGTGGAAGTAGGGTTTTATTTAGGAAGAGGAGCAGGTGTTTATTGATGGTGTGACCCGGCGGTTGAAGTGAAAGACAGAAGTTGATGGATGGTGCCGGGAGCAGAGTCCCCAGTTGTCAGCCTGACTGGGTTAGAGTTATAGAGCCAGTGTGAAGGTCTGCGCTACCCATTCAGAAACAATTTAGTTTATCACCTTGAGGGGGTTCAGTCGGACTGTGGTATTGTTCTTCTAGCTCTCAGCGTGTAGCTTTTCCTGGTCAGCAATGTGACACGCCGAAAATTGCAATAGCTGCATTACCGAGACCGTTGGCCTCTGGCAGTGTTTCTCAGCAATAACCCACTAAAAGTTAGCAAAAAAAACTCATTTCTTGCTTTCAACGAGGGCTGGGGAAAGTAAAAATGTCAGGCGAAGTGCTCCGAGCGGGGTAAAAGTTATGATTTCAACAACAACATGCCTCATTATGCTTTGTAGCAATATGTTCCATTATGTGACTGATCAGAGATATTAATGCTGCCTGTGACTGCAACCATCACAAAGTACCCTCTGAAGGGTTTCTGTGAGTGCATACTAAGTGCTTTACTGGAATAGTTCAAACAAGTATTGTATTAAAGCTGCACTAATCAATATTTTATATTAACAACGGGTCAAATGACTACACATGGTGGGAAAGTGGTCGCTAGTAGTGACGGCTCCACAGCCAATTATTACTAAACTCTCCAGTTCCCCTCTGTTCTGCTGAGCTTTTTTTTTAGCATATTTCAGCTCCTTGTTTTGGGTATAGGGCCCAAAATGTTTTAGTCCAGTCTCGTGGCTCTCATCAACTTTGTTTCAGTTAAGAAAATAATACTAGAGATGCGCCAACTTTAAAACTGAATCCAGAATCCTACTCCCATCCTCAGTCCATAACCACAGTAAACAGCGTCCTTCCTTTGCTGGACCTGAAGTTGCTGCGTTCTGGCTGCCGATTGTAGATTCCTTCCTGCTCAACTCGCATTCTTTCGGATGTTTCATACGCAAATGTTGTTGTCACTGTCCAATGTGAGGTGAGGGCAGATTTGAGTTGCGCATGCGTCACTTTGCGACAACTAGCATGTAAGATGCAAATTTCTGACTTCTGTAATGTCAATACAGTTAAAAATGGACCTAATTAGCAAAACTGGTTCACTGCTGGCTACAAGGCATTCAGTTGAATGGCCTTTTGAGCTAACGTTAGCAACCAAGCAATCATAGCTAGCTAAAACATGTTTGAAATGATTTCCATCTTCTGTTATTTATTGTAATGAGAAAAGTTGATTATTTCATGGATTTCACTAATTTCAGTATGACACGTTATGTTGTAAACCGTTTAAATCTGAGCATGCGCAACTAACATCTGCACTCAACCAGAGCCGGTCTGACTCGACTTTCATCTAGTGGGACACGTTATGCCGTAAACCGTTTACATCTCAGCATGCACGACTCACATCTGCACCCCCCTCACATTGGGCAGTAGCCGCAGCTATGTTGTGTTTAGGGTCCTCGTTACCACTTGACAAATCGGCATTGCAAATTGAACACGTAGCTCGACTTGAATCGCCTCACAGCCAGCGGTCCACCTACGTAAAGACCTTTCCTTCATCAATGGTGTCGTCATTACGTCATCCAGCGTAGCGCAAGCGTGGAGTTCGGGGGAGTTTGGCAGAAACCTAACCTTGTCAAAAAGCCCAATATTCAGCCTTGTCCAAAGCTGAATCCTGGATTTGGTGCATCCCTGACTAATACACTTATTTTGGAATACTTGTCTGGCTCTGTGTTCGTATTGACAGATAACAGCTGTCACTGCAGCAGGAACCAATGGATGTGATTTCCAAAAATCCCAGTTCAATGATTGAAAGACGACGTGCAATTGTGTTTTGTTTTCTCCCTTCTTCTTCAGAGTGTTTAAGCGAGTTCTCCCTCTCCCTAACGGCAACTGGAACGCCATCGTGGACGACTGGTGCTGCCACCCCGATCCGTTCGCGAACAAGAAGCTGCTGCCCCGAGCCGAGGACTGTTTACTGGGCGACACCTTCCTCCTCCTAGCCAGAGATGGCGGATGCGAACACACTCTCACTAAGGAAGTGAGCTCTGTTGGCTCAGAGGACAGTCAAGAATCAAAGGTGAGGGATATGCACGGGAAAACAACCAGTTAAGACAAATCATTCAAACCAGCGTTCTGGAAGTTTGGAAAACCAAGGAAGGTGTTGAAGATAAAAGAATTATTGCTATTGTTGGCAATTCAATTATAAGAATTATGTCAATAAACAAACATCCTCTCTAGCTGTACTAAGGGAGGAAGTGAGGAGAGCGCTCAATTTGTTTTGATAAAAGGCTCAAATTGGATCCATATTTGTATCCTACCGCACACACACACACACACACACACACACACACACAAAAACACGGCCGCGTATCATTCAAAAATGTTATCCCTAAATGACTTTTTTGAGACCCATTTCATAAAACAAAAATAAATAACAAAATTGTACCTTACGACCCAAATTTTTAAATTTAATTTCAGCTCCTACTACGTTAGCCCCGTCTCTGTATGTGTAATTAATTAATTACAGATAGAATCAGCTCTGCAGTCTGACTTTGATGGCCGACAACACTGGCTCATGAGAAATAAATTACTATTTTATAAAACCAAATCTCACATAGTAATTCTTGGATGTCCTTTCACAACTTTTCATTGCATCATGTATGAAAAACTTGCTTTACCATCACCCTCAATAAGAAGACATCAGCATTGGTTACAGCTTATTTATAAATGTATACATTTCAATTACCCTAGCTATCTAAAACAGCTTCTGTTTTTCGCTACAGCTAAGAAAGCCTTTAGGTTTAAAGCCCCCTCAGATTAGAATAATCTACCTGTAATCATTCGATCCATTCCTTTTAAAAATGCCCTGTTTTGCTATAACACTACCATCTCTACCTGTCCATAATCCTCTATGACACCATAACACCTCTTCTGATGTTATTAATGTCCAGTTTCATTCTTATTTTGCCTCAAACCAAATAATGACTGACTGATTCTGAGGTTTGTTTTATGACTGTTTTTTTGTCTGTTTTGTTTACATTTTACAATGTCAAATTATGATTGTAATTATGACTGTTTAGTCATTGTTAAGAACCCCCTCAAAAACAAGATGCTGCATGTCACGGGGTTACTTCTTATAAATACATTTTCAACAACAAGAATGCAGCATGCTCATTGGCTCCCTGCCTCTGATGCAATTTACTCCTTAGGTGTTGGAATTGGTTATTAAATGTTGAGGCATTTTTCGATACTCGATACTTTAGAGGCAATTCGGGCGGTGCCTAAAAAGTGTTGAATTCTGTACCGAGCCCTACACGCACACACTCGGCAGACGGCTGCATCAGCGAAGTCAAATTCTAGCCCTCAGCAGATGAAGATTGATCTCCCCACTCTTTTATTAACCATTCTCTGCACGAGTGCAAGACTGAACGTGGGAAAAATAGAAAGAGAGACTGGTAGAAAGAGCGGGAGCTAAAAACTGTAGCAATCTTCACTCCATATATATATATATCTCTCTCTCCCTGTGCTTCCCCTCCTCTTCTGCTTTCCATCCTGGTCATAGTGGCTATTGATTGTGGTTTTAAAAGCACCCAAGCAAAGATGGGTATATTTGAATGATTTTCAGTTTTAATTTATTTCTCTTTACCTGTGTCACGCACAGAAAACGTGCCGCCGACTGGCAATCGTCTCCTGCAAGAGCTGTTCGTTAGTGCTGGGAGAGGCCGTCGCACCAGGTATCCATCCCTCTATACTGTAGATTCTAATCATTTTTAACAGTTTTTATGAGCCATTTTTTCTTGTATCTTACAGAGAGCCTGAAACTGTACATCACACAGGTGGTGGTGGAACCCGCTGTGGGAGACAGAATGCCAGAGGCTTCACTTAACAGGCAGGTTATTATCTGAACTTCTAGAGGGGACAATTAGGAAACTGTAGCTGGTAAAGCACATTCTTTCACAGGGGAATTACAGACACCCTGAGAGGCAAATAATAAAAAAATAATAATAATAATAATTATCTGGTCATCCATTTTCTTAGTCTGATCTAAATAGCTTTCCTCTACTTCAGACTTATAGTTATATCTTTAATAGGTGAGAAAATGCCAGCATAATTGTTCTAAGTTCCTTAAACAAATGTTCTAGTTTTACCACAAAAATCTTTCATCTGTGAAAGAAAAGTTCTATTCTTTATATTTAAAAATCAGTTTCACAGATGGGAAATATGTAGGAAACTTTATCAAACCTTTTTTTCACCTGTTAACCCTTGTGTTATCTTTCTGTCATCCATACAATTCTTTTGTTTTTCTAGCCCAACATTTTAAATGATATATAGATGACATAGAAACCTTGACCCGAGGACAACTGGAGCGTTAAGTCATAAACTCAAGAGAGAAAACAATTTAGACCAGACTAAAAAAATAGACCATAATAATTTTGTTCTCACCTGCCTCTATGGGCTTCCATAGAAATAGATGACAAATGGGTACATAGGAGAGAAGATAAGGCTTAACCATTGTGACTGACATATATTTTTGTCTCTTACAGTAATATGAGCAAATAGACTACAAATCCCATCCAATATATGACACTACTGACTGGATTTGGCTGAAACCCAGGGAACTATTCCATATCAGCACTGTGTTCAGGCTTTAAAAAAATAATAATTATAATGATTCTAGGTATGAATTAAACATTTTAATAATCCTGCAACCATTTAAAGCTGCTGTACATGAACTCAGAGATTGGCCAAATTTTTTGACTTATACTATCATTTTAGAATACACTACAGAACTTGAATTAGAGCTACACAGGAGTGTAAAATGTAACATTTTCCATAACTTAATCTTCAAGGCCTTCGATGAGTAAAAAAACAACAACTAAAACGTGTGTGCGTGTGTATGTACTGTGTATATTAGTGTTTTACTGTGACCAAGAAGGTTTAGTTAATGTGCTCTATAAAGACTCAACATGTATATAATGAAAGATTGTCTCTTGTGGACAGGTCCCTCTATCTGGAGCAGACGTTAGCAGCCAGGCTGTTGGAGCTGTCCAACTCAATGAGCACCTTCCACTTCTCTGTCCAGACTCCTGATGAAAAAGCCTTCTTATTGGTAAGAACAAGCTGGCACAATCAGAAAAGCACTTGAAACCAAAGTAAAAAATATGGCAAGTACTTTAAGTGGTATGAAACACTGATTGTGTTGATTGTTGATTGTGATTGGCTGAGCATACTGCCAGGCTTTTAGCTCATTTAAAATCAGCGACAAGTGGATGAATACAAGTGGGTTTTTGTAGCAACAACAGCGACACACACCATTGCATGTCATTTACAGTACGTTTGAGTGTAGTGTGTTAATCATAGGATTTATTGATTATTCCCAAAACAAAGAAGTAAACTGATCATTGATATTTACCAAATAATTCAAGTTTGTAGCAGATTTGACAATATCCAGTGTATATTCTAAAGCATTTCTTCTTCATAAAACTTTGAATTGCAGCTTTGTTTGAAAGGCTCTGTGACCCTAAATCAACCAATTTTATCTTAAAGACTAAAGCTACATGAGACCCGTCGTAAAACTGCAAAATGTCCCAGAAAGAAATGCTCCTGTGTTGTTTATTTTACTCTTTTATTTGGATGACCAACATGTACCTCCAGAGAAAAAATATTTTTAGTATATTATAATTTACATATACAAACAATTTGAGCCAATTTATAGTTTAAGGGTTTAGGATGAAAATGAGCGTTTGCCCCCTGATTTATACATCAAACTATATAACACATGACTGTAGTGCAAATTACCCCAACAGCAACTAACTAGGATTAATTAAAGAAAACCACAAACAAGGTCCTGGTTTTATACTCACGGCAAACGAGCACCCCTCCCCCTTTCTCTAGATTTTATCTGCTAATGTTAGCTAACTACTGTTACCCTGAAACCATCCAGATGGTACCATACGTACCTTGGATACATGTATATGTCTTTTAATTAATAGAGGCTAATTTTCAGGCAGGTGCCTGTGCGCTGTCAGTGTTCTGGGTTAAAATGGAATTACAGGTTGGTGTTGTTGTTGTTGGGGTCTCAGATTTTGATCAAACCTTGTATATATCAAGAATGTGTCCCAAAACCAAGGCCCGTCGATTATTTCTGGTCGAAGATAAGCATTATGCATTAATTAATTTATGTCTTTTAATGTGAAAAAAACCCACTTAATAATTTGACTATGTATTGATATGCAATTTACGGTGGTGTAAGGTGTTGGAAAAAGCTTTACAATGGACCTTGAAAGTACTTGAATTTGACCTTGGAAAAGGTGTACAAAACCTGTGTGCTATAGGATTATATTCCAATATTGTTTTCATTTGGACTGAAGCTGGCAGGTGATCTGTGACACATTTTAATTTTTACAAAATGTTATTTTCCTGTTTGAAATTGACTGACAAAAAAACGTAACCTCCATCATATCAGAGGTGCATGCCATGCTCTTTAACCCTTGTGTTTAGTTGACAGCCTTATTGTTGTATGACAAAAATAATAGTAATAATTGCAAAATGAACCATGTTTTTTTGTTCTTTAAATATTTTCTCTTCTGTTGACCCTATTATAAAGCCCAATATGTAGAAACGTATTGAACTGGTAACCCCACAACCACAAACTGAACTTCCACATTTAAAGAAGATAACAAAATACAGAAATGAGCTTAAAGCTTTTTTATTGCTAACAGATATGGGAGAGTCAGCAACATTTACCACGTTTGCACTAAAACATAGCACTTGAACATCATGTGTTGAGGGGTCTTTTTTTCTTCTTTTTTTTGGGAACACTCTTAATATCTAAGACACAGTAAATGGGTGCGTGCATGTGTTTGATGTGGTGGAGTGTTATTCCTTCGGCCATGTGACGTCCGCCATGTGTTTAGTGACCTGTGTGCTCCCCCCTGCAGCTCTGGCTGCTGAACAGCGACTCCATCACAGCGTCGGTCCCACGGACGTGTGTCGGGGGGGACAGCTCCCTTCACAGTCCATCAGCCCGAGTCCTGAAAGTCCTCTACACCGCCCGCTCTGACACAGGCATCCAACAAAGAGAGTAAGCCAGGACTATTTACCACATCCTCCAACCTCCTTCCCCCCCCACCACCAAAAAAAAATCTTAATCTTATCCTTTCATCTTTCCAACGTACCCTCTCAATCACCGCCCGCCTCAGCTTGCTGCGTGGGATGAAAGACGACTTTGTTGGTGAACAGATTTTCGGTTTTAGAACACTTTTGCGTTAAGGGTCCCTGCTCAGACATAATTGACTATTATTTCGCGAGTGAGATCGCCATCAAAGGTGTTTATCATCTCCATGTTGTCAGTTGCATAAGCCACGCTCGTGTTTGTTGCACACCCAGCATGATGTTTTGACTGGAGCGAGGCTCTGTGTACCTTGCTGTGATGCATTAGAGAGGTGTAGGTGGATGTGCTGCATGTGGTTCTCCATGTTCAGTACAGCAGAACACCACTGGATAAGCCTTCCACCCTCATTATTTTCAACTGAATCAGCACTCAGACACCCCCCCTCCCCCTTTTCTCCCTGGCAGGCCCCACAGAGTAAAGTCAGAACAGAGAAGTTTTGTTGTTTCTACCATTTTGACAAGCCCACGGGGTGAATGATGGAGAAAGGGTAATTAGAGGTAAAACTTGTATGAAAGGAGAAAGCTTTGTGTTCACAGTCAGAGTGCATTTAAATGAAATGGTGATCTGTACAAGCTGGATAGGCAGGATGTTATTGGTTGACTGATTAATGCTATCAGTTAACAGTGTTTCCTCTAGAATTAATTTTCAGCGGGGAGGGGGGGTTGTTGAACGGCAAAAATGAACGTTACCTAAAAACAGCGTGTCGTTTTTAGTTTTTCTTTTTAGCATCTAACATTACACTTTAGGTCACTATGACCACTTCGGTCTGAAACGTTGTGTCAAAATATGAACCATAACGCCTCTGTCAACGGGCTTGTCTGCTAATGCTTGCTACGGACTGTTAGCTACATTAAAACCATCCAGCAAATAGACTGTACCATAGGGAGGTTACCTGAAACTGGTGATTTATCGTCATCGCTCATTTTACACACAGTCCAACAACAAAACAAAACGCAGAGTGAACATTACTAGCTACGTTTTCATGTTTGTTTTGGGTGGCATGCACCCCCACTAACCTGGGAAACCGTTTTAAAACAGTAGCTAACGTTAATACAACGTGTGGGAGGAATACAGCGTGTCCTGCAGCGGGGAGGCGGAGGGACCGCAGCATTCGCTAACGTTAGCTTCTTGCCTCATCTTAGGGGTTGGGGGAAAATCGATACCGCATAGAATCGCAATATTTTCTCTGGCAACACTGTATCGATACACAGACACCAAGAATGGATCTTTTATTACATATGTGTTGGTCAGTTTGTCTCCTTGACAATCCCATTTTGCAGCAAGAAATTTGAAGTGAGATACACAGACAACAGAAATGTTTTTTGTTTCCTTTTGGGGGAAATCATTTGAAATTGGGAAATCATTTGAAATTGGAAAAAGGTAATAAATTGCAATATGTTTGAAATCGCAATAATATCGTATCTCGACATAAGTATCATGATGATATATCGTGAGGCTTCTGGTGATTCTCACGCCTATCTCATCTGGGGTCTGATAAAGAGTAAATTCATCAAATGAATGCTATTTTCCAATAAACTGTAGCTGCGTAAGTGCAGATTTCATGTCGCGGCTTTTGTTGCTGTTTGTTACTTTGCCTGAGATTGAGCGACAAGTAGTGCTCGCCCTTTTGTTACTTGGTAGCCATGACTTCACAAGTGAAGGGACAGTTTCGTTTGAGTTCCCTAGAGCAACAGACGCCTCTGCAGAGTCATAAAATTACGACTTTATGACTTTTCATAAAGTAGCGCCGGTGCGCGGAGTACATAGTGGAAACCCTGTTGTGCGTCTGCCCTTTTTCTGATACCGTGGCAGGCCGCCATCAACATAGAGGAAACACTGGTTAAAAACAATATTATGAAAACCAATATTTGATTCAATCAAAGCAAGTTTTTTTAAGTACAAAAAGGGCTATTCAATCAATTTTTTTTTAACTGCTAGTTAATGTGCAAACTTTGCACGAGCTTGATGCGTTTCAAGCTCTTTTTCTCTGCCGAGTTCCTGGCTCTCTGCTGTCGGCGCCCTCAGCGAAGGGGTAGGTGACACATGCCGTTATATCGATGAGGACTGGCAGGTTAAATCGACCGTGCTGCACACACTGAGTATGCCAGGTAGACACACAGCTGACAGCCTGCAGGTGGACGCATAGGAGACGCCTCGGAGAGCTGCCGACTTTTCTCTTTCACAATGAACTGGTGTCCTTTTTAAAGGTTGGATTTTCCTAATTTTTTTTTTTTTATTAAGGCATTAATATCAATTTCAAAAATACTTTTTTTAATTTCTCTTTTTAATCAACTTTAGCATGGGTGTGTAAACTTATGCAAGCAGATGTAGGTCATTCTCTACGTCTCATCTCCGTTTTTTCCGGATCCATCCATGTGCGCGTCAGTCGTGGGGCGACTGCGTGGGGCCCGCTGCAGCAAGCCGACGGATTTAAACAACTTCAGAGTAAAAAATCATCACACCGTACATCGATGTTAAAATGTATACAGGTTGATGGGGCGGTCTGACATGTTTTGTACGGCCTTTCGCTGTACGTTTTGTTGGTAAATGTTGTTTCATTGTATCTGCGATACACTAATATCAGCCCTTTTATGTCTGACCAATACATCGTACTCCCTCAAATGATTAATTTTCTTGAAAGTCTTTGCACATTTAAACTGCGTTTTTTATTTCACCTCTTTCAGACATTTCCCTGTTGTCTTGCGAAGCTAAATGCTGGTGTTACTCGCACTTCCATTTCCCCCTACATAATTTACCATTCATCCTTCATCACTCATCTCTGACATTTTTAAATTAAATGTTTTGCCCTAGGAGCTGAATTCCCTGGATGATGGCCCTCTTATTCAGAATACAGTCGGTGACAGTTGACTGCAGCTAGAGGTTGCAGTATGTGTTGTTAAAACTGCCAATAATTGGCTGGAGAAGCGGTGAGCCAGTGCCTAAGTGGATTACGCTTGTCACTAATGGCTGGGACTTCATTATGAGTTGAAAGTCGCAGGCACCATCGCAGTCGAGTGCAATGTGAATGAGGCATCATGGATATAGAAATTGACTCCAGTAGAAATTCTAAGGGTAACTCCTTTCCTATATTATCCATTCTGATATGTCAAATCTAACTAACTGTGGATAGCATTAACTACATTTCCATGCACAAAGCATCTTGATGTAGATTGGTTTGGGCCCATGTGTATACAGCTAATGAGCAGATGAACTGGCTGTGTAAACAGCCTAACCTAATGAAGACACTAGTTTTTGAGAGAGTTAATAGCAGATTTTCCATGCATGTGGAGCTGCAACTAACAATTATTTCCGTTGTCGATTAATCTCTTGGTCTATAAAATGTCAGAAAATGTTGAAGTGCCAATCAGTGTTTCCCGAACGCCCAAGATACCGTCCTCAGATGTCTTGTTTTGTCCTCAACTCAAAGATATTCAGTTTACTTTCCCAACTTAAACTAAAACTAGAACATATTCACATTTAAGAAGCTGGAATCAGAGAATTTGTACCGTATTTTCTCTAATAAAAAGAGTACTCAAACCAATTAATCAATTATCTAAATAGTTGGCAGTTAATTTAATAGCTGACAACTACTGCATTGATTGATTAACCTGTGCAGCTCTACATGCGTGTAATCATAATAGTAGTAGTGTCGTTCTTCAGTCTGATGTCAATTGCAAAAACTTAGAGAAGACCTTTCCCTCTCAGGAGCTGCACAGATGGGCAAATGTCACCCAAACAAACTGGATCTCCGCCACGCACTGACATAGCATCAATCCTTCCTCTCTCAATCACTCTTCGTCATCTCCTTTCAGTCTCCTCTTCTATCCGTCTCCCACACAGACACGTAGCGATGCAACACGCAAACACACACACACACACACACACACACACACCCACCATCAATCCACTTTTATTTATCCCCGGTAATCTTGTTCAGTTTACAGTTAAAAAGCACTTTATTAAAACATTGGGACAAATGCTTCATCATGGGATTTACAGCAGCTATTCTGGGCGTCATTGTGGTTGTATAATGCTGCGGTAGTCACCATAAATCACTCCTTCTCTACTCTCTCTCTCTGTGTGTGTGTGTGTGTGTGTGTGTCTGTCTGTCTGTGTGTGTCTCTGTGTGTGTGGCAGCATTGTATCTAGTTGGGAGGCCAATGCCATCGGACATCCTGTGGTGCTGCCGCTGAAGGTGTGCCAGGAGCTGCTGCAAGTGATGGATGACAGCAACTCTGCACTTCCTGCCTCTATGCGTACCATGAGGTCCTATGAGGTGAGGCAGTTACTCTGATGATGATGATGATTAAGGCATGATCCTCGGCATAGCCATATATGTTTTTGACATTTGTAAACTGCTTCCCATGATACTGTGTAATCTGATCAGAGAGATGCTGAACGGCTTCTAATTCATCCCCATCTTTTGTAGAAAGGACAGGGGCACTTTTAGCTGACAGCGGTCACTTATTTCACTTACTTCTTACTAGAGATGGTCCAAAACAATTTATTTGCTTCCGGATACCTATTCTGATACCTGAACTTGCGTATCGGTCGATACCGAGTACTGATCTGATACCAGTGTGTCATATATTTCATCATGTTTTAACAACTGTATACCACTGTCCCTGATGTGATTTCTATCTTTGTCGGTCTGGCTCAGGTTAAACTCTTTGTGAATCATGAACTCACACACAACAATGAACGCCACAGAAATACTTTTTTTATCCAGTCTGACAGTGAGTTATAACCAAAAAAGAACATAAACTAACGTAGATTTTCATTATTTTTCTTTATTATGTGGTATTGGATTAGTGCATAAACTCCGGTACTTCCCGTTACCTGCGTTTTAGGCAGCATATACCATTGTTTTAGGTAGTATATACCAGCA
Source organism: Etheostoma cragini (assembly GCF_013103735.1). Classification (NCBI taxonomy): domain Eukaryota; kingdom Metazoa; phylum Chordata; class Actinopteri; order Perciformes; family Percidae; genus Etheostoma; species Etheostoma cragini. The sequence goes on along the minus strand of NC_048412.1, from coordinate 1,948,209 downwards.
TCTTAGGTAGTATGTACCAGCGTTTTTAGGTAGTATGTACCAGCGTTTTTAGGTAGTATGTACCAGCGTTTTTAGGTAGTGTATATACCAGCGTTTTAGGTAGTGTATATACCAGCGTTTTAGACAGTATGTACCAGTGTTTTTAGGTAATAAATACCAGCGTTTTAGGTAGTATATACCAGCGTTTTAGGTAGTATATACCAGCGTTTTTAGGCAGTATATACCAGCGTTTTTTTACCTTCAGCACCTTGTTTATCTATAATTCGTTAGTCCTTGACTCGTGCTTTTATCCCACTCTAATTAATTTCATGATTCAGAGCTTTCAGTTAAATGCTTCACTTTAGGGTTTATGTCGGTCAAAATGTAAGGTTTTGCTTTCTTCAGCCTTATTCCGCTTCTATACACTTGTAACTTTATGTATATTTAGCTCAAAGTTGCTGTGGAAAACCCTTTGACTAGAAAATAGGAGGTGTTAACTCTGCTGACAACTCTATTCTCCAAGTCCTTTTAAGAATAGTGACGGGGGTAATTAGCACAATTATCCTCCACTTTCCGCTCAGAAAGTTTAGGAGGTGACTCCAACCACTTAAACACGTTTCCCATCTGCTTGAAAACATACGCGAGCTGGACTAATGTGCAGTGAGCAAAGCTTTGAGAAGGACGCCTGCTGCTGTTCATCATGTGAAGCCTGTTTTGATGTTAGCCTAGGCGGGGGGGGGGGGGGGGGGTTTACTTCAAGACTCTGAGTCTTTCTTAATCTAACCGGGAGTAATGCATTGAAGAAGGAATATATTTTCTTGCAATAAAAAAAACAATTCAAGTATATCTTTTTGTGTAAAGATTTCATATCAAAAGCTCAAAAAAGATACAGCCACTCTTTGTTCAAGAGGGAGAAAAACATTAAAGGAAATGTGCTCTGTGAAGGACACCTTCACTCCGGATCGTACATTTTTCCTTATCATACTTAAAATGCTAATATAAGGACAACTGGTTCTGCACTGGAATAATAATACATTTGGAATAATATGCTCCTCTTTATTGCCATGTCTCATACTGTCCACGAATCATTTCGTTGTGTCGGTTTGGGCTGGATAATGTATTGATATTATATCGATATTGTCTTAGATTTTTGATATTGTAATATGACAAGTGTTGCCTTTACTGGTTTTAAAGGCTCCATTACAGTAAAGGGATTTAATTTTCTGAAATCCAAACTGTTCTAGTCGTTTCATCATTTGTATTGGGACAAAAAATTTGGGACATTTTTTTATTTTTTTGCTTAGAATTGATATCACGATTCTCTGCCACGATTTTATGACAAAACACAATGGCAGTACCAAACATAGATTATTATTTTTTGACACCTCTAGCACATTCGGCATCACCACAAGCCTGTAAACACAGAGGCTTCAGTGAAGGGAAGGGAGAGCTTTAAAACCTACTTTACACAGTCTGTTTAAAACTTACAGAAAGTAGTAGTGTTTGTGATTCAGTTGGCTCATAAAATTATATTAAAAAATCAAAGTCATGAAAAACATTTTTCTTTTTTTAAATCAAAGTTATTCAACAGTTTTATACTGATTAATCGTGCAGACCTACTGATGAGTATTTATCACAAATCTCATTGGGTGAAGATTTAGTGAAAGCACTGATAGTCAACACTACAATATCGATATTGAGGTGTTGGGTCCAAAATATCGTGTTTAAAAAAAAAAAAAAAAATCTCCATATCGCCCAGCTCTAGTGTAGGCGTGGATTTTCTTTACCTTGGACGGCTTTAGCCTCAGTCTTTTAGCATGATGTCATGTTATCAAGTACATATTCAGGACACATTTTACAGTGTTCTCGTTTCAATACAAGTCAGCTGGATAAGTCAAAAAAAAAAAAAAAAAAAAAAAAAAAATCTGTCAAAGCCAATTTTTTTAAAGCGACAAAGGAAACTTACGTTAGCTTAGTTAGCTAGCTACAGCTAATAAAATCTGCCAGCAGTTGCTATTTCAGGTGTAAAAATCAAGGGTCGTAAGCTAGAAATAAACTTTTTTTCTACCTTTACTCTCTCTCTTCTACTGGAAAGGAAGAAGCTATTCATAGAGTAATTCATATTCTGAGCGTTAAATCTGCCATCATTATCATTGTAAATAACATGTGTGCTGGAAGAAAGGAAAGCTTAACTTAGCAACAGTAACTTACAGATTCAGTAGATAACTTTTATTTTAAAAAAAAATGATGTAAATGATGTTCTTCTGCCAGAACCACCGCACTAACGCATTGTGAATCACTGCTCGTGAACTTGCCGGCACTGATCAAATATGAATCAAGATTATGTTACTACTTTGCCTATTTATGCCCTCAAATGTTTTCAGACAAATATTCCAGTGCACTGTTTAGCTGTAAAAGGAGAAAGCTTGGCCAGTGGGCGTGGCTTGACTTTAAGCAAACTGTTTTCAGAGCAAGAAATAGGCAATGCTGTAACATAATCTTTTTTTTATAAGCGCTGTCTAGTTTGACAGTTGGACTTGAGTTCCCGAACAGTCATTGGCACTGCATTAGAGACTCCTCGGCTCTGATTGGTTGTTCTGGGCACGCCGGGATCTTTTAGACGCCATTAGGAGCACCAGCAGGAAGCAGAAGAACATGAGAGGAACTTGATTTTTTTTTCCACATTATATCTGTCTCATAGTGACAGTTTGAGCAAAAATGTATAAAAGTCAACCTACTGAACCTGTAATGGGCCGTGGGTTAGTGAACAGTCAACAGTACCAAAAGTTCTGCAGTTGGTTTGCTAATGATGTATTGATCTTTCAAATGGCTGAACACAGCTTCACACTGCAGCGGAATCACAGTTCAGCATGCCACCATGCAGCTCAAGGCTGCTCTACCAGGCCTGAGAAAAGGGGCAATGTGGTGTATTCTAACACCAAGGAATGACAAGAACCTTCTGGGTTGGGGAAGGGTGAAATTGAGCTTTGCTGAAATAGAGAAGGCTACAGATAGTATCTGTCTGGTGGTGGAAGCGGTTACAGCAGTAAAGAGAATGTGATAAATGGACCCATTTGAACACTTCCTGATAGTAGAAGCATGTGCTATAGGCGACAGAGGACTGGCAGAGGACAGGAAGGTAATGTGATCATAGGGCCATCTAGAGTTGGTCCTATGGTGGTCAGGTGGTCTGAGAGCGTCTGAGAGTCTCTGTTTTAAAGACAGTATGTAGTGGGATGGCATTATGGCAGATTGTGATGATCTGAAGAGTTGCATCTGCTACAGACATGATGAACATGTGAGCGGGAGAGAGAGAAAGACTTTCCCCTCTCATAGTTTCCACTACAATACCAAGAGAGAAACATAGACAAAAGTTACAAATTACAATTGAAAAAAAAACACCTGAAAACAAGCGACCCCCATAGTTTCCACTACAAAGCACCACAAGAGAGAAACATATAGAAAAGTCCCCTCAGTCAGCTAGTCCTGTCCCCCCTCAGCTCCCTCACCTCACAGCCCCTAGAACCTCAGGACACCCCCCCCAAATCATCTGGCCCTACCAAATCATCTGCAGACAAAAACAGAAATACATGACCTATTGGAAAGATACTACTAAACGTCAAAGCAAAATGGATTGTTACCTCGTCCTAAACCCACAGTACACAGTAGCAGAATACTTGAGCACCATTTTGATTCACTCTCTGACCAGACAAAAATGCAACATCTACTTTTTGTGTAATTGTGTCAGCGCTGTAGAAGCCACAAGATACGTGAGTGCATGTCACAGCCTGAGAGACAATCAGCACAACAACGCGTAATATGTAAATCTACGTACTATCTGGAGGTCAGTTTAGAGAGAGAGTGAGAGAGAGGCCACAAAGAGAATGCCGTTCACCCTTTTGCAAGTTGAACCACTGAAACGATTTTGGAAACATTATTTTAAGTTACAAAAAGTTTTCTTCTGTTGCTTGAAGGGCCATCAGGGAAAGCAGCACGGGTGGGCGTGAGGCAGGACTTAACCCAACAATTCTAAATCACTTATTTGGAAGAGATGATGAAGGGATATTAAAGGCCCAGCACACCCACATTGGCATATTCACTTATTCTGGCTGACTAAACCTCTGCTCAGGTTGAAGTGGAGCTATACTGAGAGCTCTGAGAGATCACCAAACTCCATACACTAATAGACCTGAGACTGTATATCATAGCAGTATAAGCAAATGGAACTGGATCCATGTAAGTGAGCTAGTTCCTGGTATTGTACATGCTGGCTCACCGGCATGGGACATATTGTTCTTCCTTACCTGTAGTGCCATTTATCCATTAAGGTTGTATTGGTGTGAGTTATCCACTGTTGAAGATAATCGGCCGTAGAGATGTCGGCCTTCTCTCCAGTATAATGGAACTAAACGGCAACTGGAACTGTAGCCAACCGATAATCATCTGAGCTAGCTAACGCTACAGCTCGGCCGAGGAGGGCGCCGTTGATGCAACATGAACCTCTCTTCTATGAATACACTTCTTTCTTGCTCAGTGGTAGAAATATTTAACTGCTCACAACCAGGTCTGTGGATAGTCTTGATTGAGTGTAGGGGTCAAGGTTTCTGGAAAGAGACATTGCTGTTGAGTTTGTTTTAAATGTATTTGTTGGGACCCACCACAGCTGTAACAGCAGTAACCCAAAGTTTGCAGGTAAGTGTTTTGAATTGTGTGTATATGTGTGTTTTATGTGTAGTTTCAGCCGTGCGAGTAGATCAAAGGCTGCATCATAAGCCAGCCTGTTATTATTCTGCATGTGGAATGTCTACTGTTGTCTGGGGCCGTGTATTCCCCGCCCTCCGTCCCTGGGCTTGCCAGTGTAATGGGCTGTAAAATGGCTCAAGCTCTGTCACTATTTTCTAGCCCAGAAACACCTCCCTCCTCCCCTCAGCTCATTAAAGTCTTGCTCACTCCCCCAGAGACAGCATGTAGGTTAGACAGAAAGTGATACCCCCCAAAAACCGGCTTTACCGTGTTGTACAATGAAGAACTGAGGATAGGAATCGATCTTACATCACATCAGACTTTCTGCAGTCCACAAAGCTTCTCACCAGGAGCGGCTGCACTTTGTTCAGATATATTACTTCCCCCAAGACGCGCACGTCTCGATTCATTGCACGTTGACCAATGGATGAGAACAGGAATTAATCAACAAAGCAGGGGCGTGTGACGCTGTTCTTCATCAGTGTGTACAGCAGGATATCTCCGCCCAACTATTCTTTATTTTATAAAGGACAACACACAAGCCAGCCGGCTAATTTTCACTTTTACTCCTTTGGCCGGATGATCTTAGACCAGAGCAACAGGAAACGACAAGACGTCAGTACAGGTTAAACTAGACAGACAGAAGACACCATACAGACAGCTACAGCAACACATAAGCTGTTCTCAGTAAGCCATGCAGAGCTACAGGAAGCAGCAAGACACTAGCACAGTTACACATCAACAGTATCCCCATTCAGTCAAAGAAGCCATGCAGGCACCAAAACACAGCCAAGCAACACAGGCCCACGTCATCTACTTGCATTACATTACATGTCAATTAGCTGACGCTATTACCCAAAGCTATATTTCAATCAGGAGAGATTTATTGTAAATGCGCAATAAGATGTCTGATAGAGAAGCATCAGACCCCCCCCCCCCCCCCCCCCCCGATGGAATTCAAACACCAGTGGTGGTGACAAAGGAGCCCAAAGACCAGATCAAAGGAGGCTCCGGAGCAGTCAGCTGGAGTAGATGACTGGAGGTGGAAGGGGGGTTGGAGCTGAAGTAGAGGACTGGAGGTGGGGTGGGGGTGGAGCTGGAGTAGAGGGGTGGAGGTGGAGGTGGAGGGTCGCACTCTTTGCTTGCAACTACAGCTGATAGCAAAGGGAGAAACAGATTTTTAAAAGCAGGGTTGGGACGCTGAACAGCTGAATTGATACAGGAGTGCACTGATTAAAAGTTAGGGCTTCCTGCTCGGATGTATTTTGAATGATTCTGAATGGCAGATTCTACGCGTACGAGAATACTTTAATTAGTTGGTTGAAGTAATTACACGCGAATGAGCACATATTTGAGAAAGAACAAAGAGGTTTTTGCTAACAATCAACTCAAAAAGTTACAGAATGGGGCTTTAAATTTGGACCATGTCCTCGACACACCCTAGTTTGAGGACAGAAACGCATCATTATACGGGTCGTCCCTTTTTGAAGGAGTACTTGCAGCAGCTTTCTTTTAGCACACCTCTTTCTGTCAGTCTCTTCCTTTCATGTGAAGAAACATTGTCTGTGCTGCTTGCCAAGTGTTTAGTGTTATTAGCAGTTCCCGGCATAGAGCATCAAAGAGCACAATACTTCATGTGTTAATACCCAGACGTTAACCCCTGTTCTGTCAAGTCCCATCTTCAACATCTTCTTTAAAGAGCTGTTGCGGAGAGATGGAAAATAAAAGCAAAGTTTATCTCTTGTTACAGCTAGATGTATTACTCGGAAGGCTTCATATTTCGCTGTGCTTTTCAATGAGATCAAAGAAGTGTAACACCCTTAAGCAAATTATCATCAAGGGAAAACCCACTGTCGGCGTGACTACCAGTTCAAAGACCTTCGTGTAATTTGTACACTGTTACCTGGGAACCATTTTTTTGTGTAGCTTCTCATAATCTAAACAGTTGATTGCTAAACCAATCAAGTGGACAGTAGTGAGTCTTCTGATACTTGTGCTTGTGATACGTCTTATCTGTCAGGCTCTCAAACCCGATGGTCTGCTTCTTGGACTTTTTCCATTTGCAGACCGCTATAAAGTGCCCATATTATGAAAATTATTGTAATGATCATGTTATTTTGTGTCTCTGGTGCTTCCTCACGCATACTCACTTGGGGAAAATAACTACCTATGCTGTTTTGAGTGAGACACAGTTTCTGAATGTCCTCTGTCTTCGAGACGAGGTGGCTAATCATACCATAATAACTCTTTCTCAATGGCAAAACACTGCTACAACAGCCACTAGTTGACCACAACCTCCAGAAGAACCACTTCCTGTCCCTGTTGTGCGGGGATTCCACAAGTGGCCCTTGTCTAGAAGAAGTCTCCCAGCTAATCCTGCCTTGGACTGACCAAAGCTAGAGAGAGTTATCTAGCTGATGGAATCTTACCTCGCTGTCACGGAACCTCTGCCAAACCAGCTTAACGTCAGTTAAAGGTTAACTTCAGCCCAGCATGGTTCTATGTGAAACACACCGCAGCGGAGAGAAACTTATGTGGTGTTGGAGTTTTAGGTGAACTCGGGAAAGCCATTACGATGGGTTTGTGGTCACACTGGATGTCTCGGAGCGGACTGTGGGTCTGGAAGAGAGAGGTCTCCTTAGCAGTCAGATTATAAGGGAACCACGCTCTCCTCGCCCCCTCAACTCCAAAACTGAAAGACAGACAGGATGGTAAAATTGGAAAACAGTTAAAGTCAGTGAAAAAAAATAAAAAATACTGTCAGCGTAAAAAAACACTCACATTAAAAAGACAAAGAAAAAATCATCAAAATGCAAACACTATGAAAAAAAATTTTTTTTTACTGGCTGTGTTTTTAGTTTTCCGTGGAACTTTTTTTAGTGCCAATATAACTTTCCAATACTAGTGTTTTAATGCCAATGTTTCCTTTTTCAGTTCTGGTTTTATTTTCGATGCCAAATTCTTTTAACTGTCCTGGCTCCATAACATTCCAGTGTCTGTCTACGCAAGTTACATATTCACATTTTGGGGCTTCCCAGTGCAGCCACAGCTCTAGTGTTAGCTGTGTACAGCTCCAAAGGAGGAGTTGTGGCTTTTGCGTGAACTCATCAAAACAAACCTTTCCCTTACTTCATTTTCCCGGCTTCAACCTAGCAACCCTCCAATCCCAAACCTTCTCTCCACTATCTAGACTCCCATTGCTCTGGTTCCTTTTCCCACTTTGTTTCCTTGCTCTCGGACTCACAGGAGTTCACCTCTAGTTGCCGTTTGTTATCATTGGCGTGAATTACCATTGACGCGCTCGAGTGGCGAGCAGACATTGGCACGGGGACGGAGAAGACAGGGCCTTGAGTGAGGCAAATGCCCTCATCCATCATCCCAATATAGAGCCCTCAGTGGAGCGCAACCATTGTCTGCAGCAGGCAAACACCCAGGAATAGCAGATGGATGGAGGGAGAGCGAGCGAGCAGAGGGCTGAGCTCATTTGTTTTCTGTGCTTTGTTTATCCGTGTGTGTGTGTGTTTTCGAAGATGATTAAATCTCCACCACCTGTGGTGTTTTTGTTGTTTGAACACAGTAATTACAGATAATGTGTTTCAGTCGATCAGTACAAACTGGAGTTTTCCAAAACGCTAAAATCAGCCTATTTTTATTTTAAGTGTCCACATAGAAATTAATCTTTTTCTTCCCCTCCTCCTCCTCGCTCCTAGTACTTAAATTGGTTAAATTCAGAGATTGAATTTCACTACACTGTACACTATGACTGGATGTGAAAAATAATAAAAGTTTCTTCTTTCTTTCTTCTAAGGTGGCGTACCTGAGACTGTGAGGCCAAACGTCCAGTGCCAAGAGGTCAACGCTCCACTCGTCAGTCTTGGATAAGGACGTGGGACAGCTGATAGGACTGTTTTTTTTAATTTTAAGGCCTTTTTGCCTTTAGGTAATAGGACAGTTGTAGACAGGAAGGGAGGCGAGAGCGAGAGGGAGAAGACATGCAGAAAAAGGCAGCAGCCTGGAATCAAACCTTGGGTCGCTGCGTTAAGGACTGAGCTCTACTAGGGCGCCCCGACAGGAACCTTTTTGTTAACATGTACTGTATGTTTATGTGATATTCCGCCCAGCATTCCAGTAAGTATGAGAATAGAGATTACTGCAGAAGGAAAGTGTGTCATCATCTGAAACGAATCCATTTTTGGATTTTCTTTCTATGATCCTAAAGTATAACTATATCAAAGTATCAGTGGTTGAAAAAGCCTGTATGTGAGCATTGTATGTCTGCCCATTCCTGAGCTTTATTTTGTATTTGTCTTACGTCATTCTCAACAAAAACAGATTAAACTGTTGTATTTTTGAAAGGATCACCACTTCCTTTCTTTCTATCTACTGGAGAGCACTGCCCGTTGATATGTGGGACATTGTTCTTGAGTTGGCTTTTGATGAAAACTTGTTACAGAGGCACTTAGGCCCCAGGATACAGCAGTACATCCTCCACTTGAGCGTAATTACAGCTTGTGGAGCCAGAAAATGTGTGTGTGTGTGTGTGTGTGGTATTTATGGAACGAGTGGTTGCGAGAATTATTGTGGAAAAGGCATGGTTAAACACTTCACCTTTAACGTTCATCACGATATGGGCTGGTCGAGTAGCTCTTACAGTATGTCAAAGTACTTTTTACACATTAGTGGTCTGAATCTAGGGATTGCAATGTAGGTCCGTCATTTGGTCGATCCAACACTTTGGTTTAGACTAAAATATCTCAACTTTTGGATGTGCTGCTAATAAACCTTTATACAAACATTCATGGTTCCAGGAAGATGACTCCTATGACGTTGTTGATCCAGTAGTCTATGTCCGCGACGTTCCTCTACCAGGATTGCTCCGGTGCTACTGGAAATTCCACTATGTCCCTGCTTTAGGCCGGATGTCGGTCACCTGGGTCTTTCTTTGTGTTGGCGGTCTAACCTCCGGTGGATTCCTGAGGACTATGGTTACCTGGTCCTCAGATCTCTGCAGGGTAAATCCAGACAGCTAGCTAGACTATCTGTCCAATCTGAGGACTATGGTTACCTGGTCCTCAGGTATGGTCAAATACTGAGAAATAACACTTTTCTTTTGAAGACATCTGACCAATAAGGAGAGTTTTTACTGAGTTCTTTACTTTACTGAAGTCTTCTGCTGGCAGTGTTATTATGCTTTGTGTTTTATTGTCTTTGTCATATCATTTTCATCATGCTGTTTCTTTAAAGTGAATTCTTTGTTGGAACCCTAGCCTCACTCCTTCTTCAGAGATTTAACAAACCCGTCGTTAGATCATTATTACATGTTTTAATCATGTAGTTTTTGATATGCATTTCTGAATTTATTTCATGATGTGTGGATCAGTGTCGTTTGAAATCTCAAGATTGGACCATTTTAAGTGTTAACCAGCTAAACTACCTGCAGAGCTCAGTCAGTTGAGTAAAACAAAATGATCCGTTTAGCTGGAGTTTACGATTCCCACACCTGTGCTTGACGCCTTGTGAACACGACATCCACTCCCCGTAGGTAATCTCCGACCAGCAATGCAGCATAATATGTACCTGAATGTCTATTTTTACAAGCTCTAAGCAGAACAGAGGGGACTATTTATTTCTTCTCTTGACTGCATGCCTGGATCTGCTGAATGCTGACGCGGCAAGTGACAATTACTTTTATAAATACAAAGACGTATTGTGCCCACTGAGGCGGCAACGCAGAGAGTGAATTGCTAATTAAATACATCCAACGCTGAACCGTCATGGGGTTCTCGTTTCCTTTCTGCCCTTTCTCCACAAGTGCAAATGAAGAAGGCTCTAAATAACCCATTTATTTCAAGCCCGCTGAGCAGAAGGAGCTATACTCCACATTACTGGCTGCCGCTGCTGTTTAAAACGCACCGACACACACAGTCACCCAGGAGCCTTGAGGAGTTGCAGACACTATTTGTCTTTCTTCCCTTGATGGACAATGGAAGTGTCAAATTAAAAGTTTTTTGGCAAGTACACCGCTTGCTGTTGACACCGTGCAGCTCATTAGCCTTTTCAGACGTGAACAATCTGAACAAAGGTCTACTCCATATTCAACCCCAGTAATTACTTGTCCTTGGTTGGAGGACAGTTTTTCCTCGCTACCTATTTTTGTCTTCTTTTTTTTTACTACCTATTCCTAACATTTACTGCACACAAACTTAAATGTGTGAAAAAAGGGAAATGATATCCAACTGCCGTACTTAAGCACAGTGGTGCTTTCAGCTAAACTGAGTATGGTAACTGCTCACAATGACAATGCTAACATGCTGGTAATGTGTACCATGTTCAACATCTCAGTTTAGTGCAGGGGAGTCAAACTCAGCTTCCTAAAAGGGCCACTCTGGAAAATGAGGATCACATCCAGGGCCAGGCATGTTGACTTAATTGCTTTTATGTCATCAAAAAAGTCAAATATCTTTTACTGTATTATTGCAATGTCACATAGTCTACAAAAATGTTGGAAATGCCAAAAATTTAGAAAAAAAACCCCAGCAAAACTGCTTAAAAACATTGGAAAAAGTGACAAAAACCAAAATGTATTGTGAATCTAAATTAATATGGGGACTGGATAAAAATTTGCAAGAGGCTGAATTTGGCCCACAGGCCTTGAGTTTGATGTGTGGTTTAGCATGTTTGCATGCATAGCTGCATGCTTTTGCATGTGAGCTGGTAAGTATGACATCAGTTTTGCAGGTATTTGGTCATAAACCTGAGAACTGGACAAATAAAAATGCTAACCTGATGATGTCCCTAGAGGAAAAGGTTTCGCCAAAGCTGAGCCAATTCCTTCTGAAAGTCACGTTTATGTCTACAAGCTTCATGGCAATTCATAAAATGGTTTTACTCAAAACCACTATTGTCTGGGGACAAGTCAGGGGATCTCCAAAACCATTAAGATCCATCATCTGGGGAACATTAATGTCTGTACCATATTTTTGGTAAAGCTTGAAGATATTTCACTGGATAAGAAAAGTCTAGCGGTAACCAAAGTCTAATGGGAACCAAGAATGCCTGATTGCCAAATTTCATGGCCATCTATCCCATTTCACATAAAAACCAAAAATGTCCCCCTGTTAGTGATGCTAAAGGAAAAGACTAGGACTCACCAAAGTCCATAGGCTTCATCTTTGGGCCCAATGTCACCAAATGTCATGGCAATCCATCCAATGGATCCTGTACATATTCAAATATTTGTTCTTTTATTTTATTCATATTATTATTTCATGTATAATGTATGTATGTATGTATATTTTTCCTAGTATTTCATTTATATTTATATTCTGTGCTTTGTGACTGATTTTGCTGCTGTAACACCGGAATTTCCCATTTTTCTTGGGACCAATAAACATCTATCTATCTATCTATCTATCTATCTATCAATTGTTGAGATATTTCAATCAATAACTTAATGGTAGACCCACTAATGTTGCCATTCCTGGAGCTGTGCAGCTCGCAGGGTTAAAAACCTCACAATTACAAGATGAAACATGTACAGCTATCAAGAAGAATTATATTTAAATCTTAAAAAAGTTGACGTTTTCACCTGACAGCAAATATATGTAGTAGATTTTTCTAGGCAAGGCAGAAGTCAAACATGAAATTGTATTCTCCAGTACGTACACTGGTACTACACAGTGCCACTCCTTACCCAGAACTCCCCGCTTCCTCTTTAACTTCTCTCCAATCGGAGATCAATGTCCATTAAAACCACATGTGACATCACGCATATGGAATGATCAAGTCGACGGGCGCCACAGTATGAATTTCAAATTGGATTTTCCGGACCTTTGCCTTTGCTAATGTGCTTGATATTATTTTCAGATTAAGCGAGACAACGATGTGTGAGATTACAACGCAGCCACTGTAGGAAGAAAGAGATCCTTTTGGGAGGGGTCAAGCCATAACGCGTGTCTCATCTCACAGAGGAAATGAGGCATTAGATTGAGTTCCTGTTTTAGTCACCCAATCCTAATGGGTCATCTATCCTGAGAATCTTGGAGTCGTTCTGCGAAAACAGAGATCACAGAATCTTTGCTCTTCTCTTCTTTTCCCGAGTTACTAAGGTGAAAAGTAAAGATAAATTATATAGAGTCTATAACTCTGTTATATCATAGTTTTCTTAGGGATGCTCATGCATCATGGTCTGTTTCTGGAGTTGGGAATCCTGCACTTTGGCCCCAAAATGCTCCCTGGATCATCCATTTACTGTACCCATGTAATATGTTGCTTATGCCAAATACCTGCAAAAAGGGATGAATGTGACTTCAGAATGAAAGCATATTACCTTCTTAGTTGTCCCTGTGCTACTCTCCATTGTAAAACTTTATGTCCAGTGGGTCTATCCATAGATTTTCAATTATGATGAGGCCAGGAGATTGTCCCGGGGAAGACTCTGGACACGCGGTGGTGCATCGCTGACTCTGTGAGCTCAGTAAAGGCTACAGCCCGGACCTCTAACTAGCCCAGGTGTTTGGTCCCTTGTCTTGTGTCTGTCAGTGTGTGTGTCTTTTTATGTGTGTGTTTGTCTGTTTCTGCGTGTTTGATTTTGTCTCCCTCCCTCCCGTCTTTCCTCCGTTTAATTATTATTTCTTTTCTTTTTTGTTGGCCCTGGGACGCGTTCTTCGTCTCAGTGTACTGTTGGTAATTGTGTGTCACTGTTTATTTCTTAAATAAAGTAGGGGGACCTCGATAGAGAAACCTGTAGTGGGGCTCTATAGAGAAACCTGTAGAGGGGGCTCTATAGAGAAACCTGTAAGAGGGCTCTATAGAGAAACCTGTAGGGGGGGCTCTATAGAGAAACCTGTAGAGGGAGCTCTATAGAGAAACCTGTAAGAGGGCTCCATAGAGAAACCTGTGGGGGGACCTCAATAGAGAAACCTGTAGTGGGTCTCTATAGAGAAACCTTTGGGTGGG
>NC_048412.1:1925466-1934429 GCF_013103735.1 Etheostoma cragini | reverse complement strand
CCTGTAGGGGGCTCTATAGAGAAACCTGTTTGGGGGCTCTATAGAGAAACCTGTAGGGGGCTCTATAGAGAAACCTGTAGGGGGCTCTATAGAGAAACGTGTGAGCAAAAAGCAAAAAAACAGCCAAGAAATGGCCAAAGCTGCATGGCGCCCATTTAAGTCCTACTGTCTTTCCTTCGTCTAGCTTTCCCCAATTGTCCCATAACTTAAACAAACACCCCACCTCCTCTACCCATACATCAGCCTGTCTCTCCCTCTGCAACTCGTCCATCTTGCCATGGGGCATATCAGTGGGGCCTTCAGGAGCTCATTAGTTTGTCCATTGCTCCGTACAAGCCTCAGCAGCAACTTTGGAGAAAAGCCTTCCAGCACAGTCAACCCGCTCCAGGGGTAAACTGACACCTGCCTCCGCGAGCACAAGGCCAAAAAAACAACAACTCAAAACAGATATCCATAAAGCACATGTGGAACTCGCAATGACATGCAGAAACCTGCTCATGAGTGGCTGATGCAATGTGAGAATAGAATACGTAAGAAGAGGCTTGTCAAATGCATTCGCACTATTTCTGTGGTTTAGGTTGCAGAATACACACTGGCTTTGATTCACAAACATGATGCAAAAGCTCATTTGTAAAACTGGAAAGAAAGCGTGGTGGTAGTCGTGCAGACAGACACGGACTGAGTCTAAAGCTCTGGTCTGACAGGCGGGAGACTTTTTGAGCTGACAGCTGACAGAGGAGATGGAAGCTTTGCTGGAAGTGGGGTGTTAGAGAGCTGTTTCTGCCACTGCTGCAGCTTGATATCTCCTCCGGCCCCCCAGGAAAGATGAATCGGCTGCTGCGTCTGAGTCTGGAGACGCGGGAGCTTTTGCATCGCTGTCGGGGGACAAAATGCTTATCAGCGGTTATGTTTGCCGTGTATTATAGAAAATAAGAAGTTAGATTTCCCGTTGCTGCTAATCCGCACTCCCGGGGGAGATGCAGAGTGTGTAGTTTGCAGTTAAGAACAAGTTGATTCAAAATGAACAAAATACTTTTTACAGGTAGGATCTGGGCATCCAGATTTTGCTTCTAGTAAGGGTTAGGGTCAACCTTTTTTTTTTTACATTTAATGAGCATTGTTGAAGGTGCCTGAGGCCTAAGATTTTCATCACCTTGCCTAATTCTTTGTTGTTGTGCAAATGACAACTAAAACCTTGAACGACAGAACCAAAAACGAATGAAACGATTAAATATGGCTTTTGAAGAGCAAGGGGGTCAGCCTCTACTCTCTAAGCGTAGCTACCATGGCTCTATTTAAAGGCTACAAAGCCATTACCCGCCGTTAGCATCCCATTGACTCCCATTCATTTTGGCGCCACTTTGACAGCGAATAACTTTAAATCTGAAGCGTTCAAAGACTCTATTTGTCTGTTGTTTATTTCTAAAGAAACAGGACAATGTATAAAAGGCTCCATTACCTTGTAGCTCACGCTATGGCTCCGTAGCAGACATTTTTATAAAAATAGGCCAACGATTGTGTCATAACCACGCAACTTACCGATGCATAGTCGACAAATCACCGTATTGTCAAGAGAAGCTTGCAGACAGTTTGGACTTCCATCAGCTGTTTAGGTTTAATTACTAATGTTAACTAGCATGTTAGTTAGCAATAATTAGCCTGTGCCAATGTAATCTCATAACATATACCTACTTCTCCATCTCTGCTGATTAAGAATGATTGAGATTTCTCTTGGCGCAGCTACCACAAGATTTACAACCATGTCACATCTACGTCGTCAAGCTCAGTTGGAGGGTGCTCAGTAATGCTCAGGATCACCAGAAAAGAGCTTCTATTTTCCTTCACTGGTCTCCGTCCAGAACAACTGGATCTGTTGGTCCACTTCTTTAACTGTCTGAGTTTAAGAGGTAGCCAGTGGCTTTTGGCACAATGCACTAGACCACATCTGGCGGATTGCAGACTTTTGTTCCAAAATTCAGATCTTTTAACAAGCAAAGATAGATCATTCAGCTATGAGATGACAGCTACATGGACTGCTGTTCTAGTGCTGCTTCAGGGAGGATCTAAATGAGGGATGGCTAGAACTGGGAACAGGAAGGCACGGAGAGAGGGACGGATGTTAACAACGGGGATATCTGTCAGCACTCAAGGCCAAGACAAATGATCCAATCTCCACAGACTCATGTCTCCTCTGCATGCCTCATGGGGGCATCAGCTGTGGTGTGGCTATTGCCGCTTTGGACCTTTCGAGTAAAGAGCAAAGTAGATAAACAGGAATTGATCTTGTCTTGTGGTAATCTCAGGCAACAGAAAAGCTGTAGGCTATGGCCATTGTAGCAGTAGAGGTTACAGAGATATTGACAAAGGTACATTGTCATAGATCTCTAGCCAGTTGTTCAGAATTAGGCTACAACTATAACGAACTGAGTATTGTTTGAAATGCTGAGAGCAGAGCAAGACCGAAACAGCCAATGCACAGACGTTAGCTGCAAGCTAGCTGCAGATGCACGGCCATGTGTATCGGAGTGTGCTTGTTCTTATTCATGTGTCCAGCGCAACCTCAGACCTGACCAGCTGATTGCAGCCCCTAGGGTTAAAGAGTGTAGCAGAAGTGACCCCTTAAACCCTTAAGAAACACATCTTTCTCCTGATAAACCCAAGAGAAGTGAAAACCAGGAACCAAAGCTGTTATGTGTGGAAACAGGTTGAACCCAAGTGAAGACAATATGCAGACCAAAATGATAGTAAAACAGGTTTATTTCCAATGTTGGGATGCAATGGTGAAATATCAAGTCCAATACAAATCCAATAGGGTGCAGAGCATGTGTGGTGCCCTGTCCAATAATCCAGTGATCCAGGGCGGAGAACAGGAGTGGTGAATGGCAGGAGGAGTCAGGTTCACAACACTGTGGTAGTCAAAAAAACAATGAGTACAAGCATACACGTGTCAAAAAAAAAATAATCCAATGATGAGTTAATAGCAAGACTAACGTAGTCATCTAAACTATAATCTGAAGCAGAGGTGATTGGGTCTGATGAGCTGCAGCTGGAACCCTGACTCCCGCACACCAGGCTTCACTCCTGCAATCAGGGACAGACAGAGGGGAGAAGGGCAGAGACAGGGTGCAACCAGCAGCAGCCTTGACAAAAGTGGATAATGGGCAGAGCCAGATTCCCACTGGCCAACCAGGTATGGTTCCCACCATCTCTGTGTGTGCACGAGTTTTTGTGTTACCCATTGCCTCTTGCCAAAGAGGCCTTTTTTCTGCTCCCAACATATTTCCACGAATCTATCTTTAGATGGGATTCAATGTGATGAGTCCAGATTTCTAAATGGTTCCAGCACAGTGCACATTGAGTCTCTGAGGCATTAATGTTCTGAAGTGCGAGAGTCCCAATTTTCCTGGAGCAGCTCCTAAATTATGGTTCCCTTCGCACGCAGGTCTCCTCTGGCAGCTCGTTGTATCAGACCGAAGCCTTTATTCAGGGGAGAGTTTGTCGCTGAGACGGAACAAAGTCTGCCGCTATCCCACAGATACGACAGGTGGAGGACGTTTAGAGCACCATCTCATCTACTTTCTTGTTAAAGTGCCCCTTCTCTTTTCTGCCACAATGTCTAAAAGTGAGATAAAATGACTACAATTTCCCCTGTTGATGCATTTCCTTGTTTTCCTTCCGTATCACTCACCTTAATGGCTCCTACACACCGCCTGCATGGCGTGTCTGTTTTTATTTCAGCTCCCATGTTAACAGGTTAGAGCCTGCACACTGCCTGTGCGACACGCACCTCTAGCTACGCGCTAAAACACGTGCATGCTAGAAATAGGACCGGCGGCCATTTTTGAATTTTTGCAGCAACAAGCAAGCGTGCTGGAAGCATTTCCAGGCAAAATAGAATCCGAATAGATGTTCATGTCATTTTGACACAGATACATTTTGTAAATGACATTTTGATGTTTGAAAGTCTCTAGGCTTTCACATAAATGCAGATAGTAAATACAATAAAAATGGGAAACATGCATGTGTACGTACAAAGGCTGGCAGACATGTTTATGGTGTGCAATGACCAAGAGAATGCCACGCAGCCGCCATATGATAGAAACGCCACGCAGGCAGTGTGCAGGAGCCCTAGTTGTTCTGTGATGGCACATCATGGATAATTCAAAACACTAGAAACCACTTTAATCAGGAGAGACATGTCTGCAGATATGCAAAAAGGTTTTTTAAAGCACGGTTGTGACTCTGTGATTGGTCCTTGCAATTTGTGTATGATTCTGATTGGTTTAGCAACAGCTGATTAAAGTTAGGTAAAGAGCATTGATAACCTGAAAGAATATAGGGTGAGCTACATTTCAATCAGGAGAGACTAGTTTGCCGATATGCAACAGTTATACACAGCATGATAAACTGTGCATTTATTTGGATAACGGCTGATTTAATTTAGGAGAGCATCGATTAACAATTAGCTCTTCCTGAAAGAATTTACGCTGAGCTACATTAGGGGAAAGTGTTTAGTCATGGTTGAATACAGACATTTCCAGCTATCACTGAAGACAGAACATTTGAGTTTTACCTCCTTAAACTAATCCCACATTTTGTGCACGGTGCATGTCTTTGCATTATCTCTGTGCGATTTTATCAAAAGTCTGGAAACAAGGCTTGGAGGTTCAGGAGTTCAAACCTAAATATTGGACCAGCCTGTCTCTCCTGCCTCAGAGTCAGTCCTCACTATGCCTCCGGCTGTGCATCTGGCAACGGATGGTGTTGACTTTAATGGCTTCTTTAACATAGTTAAGAAATGATTTACTTCAATTTGCTGAAAGCTTCATTTGTTCAACTGTACTGTAGGTGGAGAAGGAACAATGGCCACGATATGAAACTTTAATGTCATTTTTGCAGGGGAAAGAGGGAAACAGAGGTTTTTTTTTCTTTGCTTTGCTTTAATTGCAGGGCCTGATATTATGTGCAAGAGTTAGCGGGGATGTTTTCACCACTGATGTCTTTGTACTTGCACCACACACTTTTAAAATATCCCTCTTTGCAGTACCAGACTGTGGCTTCTGTACATGTAAAATTATCATTTGACTAAGAGTGCCATAGACAGGAAGTGGGAGAAATGTGTTTCCCCCATCCACAAACACATACGTATATAATATAGGCAAACATTTCATATGGAAATAGTGAAGTAAATATATATTCCTTTGACTCTGATGATCAGGATCAATTTACAAATATCAACTATTTGTACTTATCTAAAACTGAAACTTTGCTGCAGCCTTAAAGGACAAATCCAGCACAAAATTAACCTAGGGGTTAATAACACATGTGTAACACGTTGACCGTTCTCTGGGATACGTTTTCATGCAAATTGAATGTGACCAGTTTTAACGCAAACCGCTAATTAGCTTATAACGCTACTCGTTGGGGCCCGGGTAAACTTAAAAGAAAATCGGTATTTCTACACCACTAACAAGCCCCACACTTCCACGGTAGCATAATGAAGGTTACATGGAGGGACCCTCATTATGCTACCATGGAAGTTCATTTTGAGCCAGATTTGTCCTTTAAAGGGGCACTCCACAGATTTTACATGTCAAATTGACTAGTTATGGAAAATACTATTCAAACTGTTGTTTAATGTTCTATGTGGCTTTGGGATTGTGATTGGTTTAAAGCAATGCCAATAAACTACATGTTTTCACCCCAAACCTAGAATGCTGTGTGGACTCACCAGACCCTCCTCCGCAGGTCTGGCAATGGGTGTTCACTGTCTTTTTTTCACTTGTGCTCTCGTCAGATCATTCTAGTTTGTGCGTCCCGTTGTTGTGTCCAGTCTGCCTGTTGCTGTGAGCGGTCCTGTGCCAGATATCCCTCGTGAGTCTTCCCCTGTGCTCTTTACTTGTTTTTTAAAATTATTTTTCCCTGGGCCTGTTATATTTATATATATATATATATATATATATATATATATATATGGTGATATAAATGAAAGTGCATGGTGGTACATGTTTGAGCAGTTGGAAACTGCAAGCCAGAAATATTACAACATTACACGGTTTGGAAATAAAAT
Source organism: Etheostoma cragini (assembly GCF_013103735.1). Taxonomy (NCBI): domain Eukaryota; kingdom Metazoa; phylum Chordata; class Actinopteri; order Perciformes; family Percidae; genus Etheostoma; species Etheostoma cragini. Next base: position 1,928,359 of record NC_048412.1, on the reverse strand, counting down.
AAAAGTCTTCTTTACAAAGTGGCAGTTTAAAGTTTAAATGACAGTGGCCTTTAAACTAACCATCAGGAGTTCGCCTATGGGAAAAAGTCTTTGGGAGTTTAAGTCATTCCAGGGAACAAAAGAGTTAAAATATGGCTTGTGTGAGACAATGGGCAGAGACATATTTTATATGAAAAAAAATAAAAAAGTAAAAATGATTCAAAATATCCCATCCTCTTTTGAATCATTTTTACTTTTTTATTTTTTTTTGTGTGTCCCTCGTGCGTCCCTGAACGTAATGGAAGTGAGGAACTCATTTGCTGGAACAATGGTTGGTGTAGTTTTATTTGGTTGGCGTTGGTTGAGCCTGGCATGTTCAGGCTGTTAATACAAGCCATATTTTAACTCTTTTTTTCATGGTACTCTGAAAACAAATCCCCCTGTTAAGATACATTCAGTCCCCCTTCAGAGAGATACAGCACATGTCTAATGTGTCAATTGGGTAATATTGGACCATTGTAAAATAGAATTTTGAAATTAAAGGCTTAAATGTCCAAATAAATCAATAGTTGACATTGTTTTCAGGCTTGTAATTAAAGCCATATTTTAACTTTTTTCAGGCTACCCAAAAAAGGAAAACTCCTGTTAAGCCAGAGTTAATCCACCTCGGAGTGAGAGATCACTTATCCAGTGTGTCACTCAGGTAATATCGGACCACCAAGTTAAAGAATTAAATGTCCAATTAAAGCTATATTTAAAATAGTTTTCAGGCTGGTAAATAAAGCCATATTTTACCTCTATTCAGGCTACTCTAAAAGAATCCTTGTGTTAAGCCAGAGTTATTTGAGTTATGGCCGTTATGTTGGCCATCGGGTCACAGGGAGCGGTGAAGATTATTTGGTGTGTCCCTCAGGTAAGTTCAGAGCATTCTGATGTACGGTGTTAAAAGTAAGGCCTTAAAAATAAAGCTATATTGACCTTGAGAGTAAAGCTATATTGACATTTTTTCAGGCTGTTAAAGGCATATTTGTCTCTTTTTCAGGCTACTCTAAAATGGAATCCTGACGTTATGCCAGCTTCACTCCAAGTCTGGAGAGACATCACCTATCCAGTGTGATCCTCAGGTAAGTTCAGAGCATTCTGATGTACGGTTTTAAAATTAAGGCGTTAAAAGTAAAGCTATATTGACCTTGAGAGTAAAGCTATATTGACATTTTTTCAGGCTGTTGAAGGCATATTTGTCTCTTTTTCAGGCTACTCAAAAAAGGAATCCTGACGTTATGCCAGCTTCATTCCAAGTCTGGGCGAGACATCGCCTATCTAGTGTGTCCCTCAGGTAATTTCAGAGCATTCTGATGTACGGTTTTAAAATTAAGGCCTTAAAAGTAAAGCTATATTGACCTTAAAAGTAAAGCTATTTTGACCTTAAAAGTAAAGCTATTTTGACATTTTTTCAGGTTGTAAAATGCATATTTGTCTCTTTATCAGGCTACTCTAATAAGGAATCCTGACGTTATGCCAGCTTCATTCCAAGTCTGTGGTAGACATCACTTATCCAGTGTGTCTCTCAGGTAATTCCAGAGCATTCTGATGTACGGTTTTAAAATTAAGGCCTTAAAAGTAAAGCTATTTTGACCTTGAGAGTAAAGCTATATTGACATTTTTTTCAGGCTGTTAAAGGCATTTTTGTCTCTTTTTCAGGCTACTCTAAAAAGGAATCCTGACGGTATGCCAGCTTCATTCCAAGTCTGGAGGAGACATCACCTATCCAGTGTGTCCCTCAGGTAAGTTCAGAGCATTCTGATGTACGGTTTTAAATTTAAGGCCTCAAAAGTAAAGCTATTTTGACGTTTTTTTCAGGTTGTTAAATGCATATCTGTCTCTTTATCAGGCTACTCTAAAAAGGAATCCTGACTTTATGCCAGCTTCATTCCAAGTCTGGGGTAGACATCACCTAGCCAGTCTGTCCCTCAGGTAATTTCAGAGCATTCTGATTTATGGTTTTAAAATTAAGGCCTTAAAAGTAAAGGTATTTTGACATTTTTTCAGGTTGTTAAATGCATATCTGTCTCTTTATCAGGCTACTCTAATAGGGATTCCTGACGTTATGCCAGCTTCATTCCAAGTCTGGGGGAAACATCACCTAGCCAGTGTGTCCCTCAGGTAATTTCAGACCATTCTGATGTACGGTACAAATATGCCTTGAGAGTAAAGCTATATTGACATTTTTTCAGGTTGTTAAATGCATATCTGTCTCTTTATCAGGCTACTCTAATAAGGAATCCTGACGTTATGCCAGCTTCATTCCAAGTCTGGGGGAGACATGACCTATCCAGTGTGTCTCTCAGGAAATAGAGCATTCTGATGTAAGGTTTTAAAATTAAGGCCTTAAAAGTAAAGCTATTTTGACCTTGAGAGTTAAGCTATATTGACATTTTTTCAGGCTGTTAAAGGTATATTTGTCTCTTTTTCCGGCTACTCTAAAAGAGAATCCTGACGTTATGCCAGCTTCGGTCCAAGTCAATTCAATTCAATTTCATTTATAGTATCAATTCATAACAAGAGTTATCTCAAGACATTATACAGATAGACCACACTCCAGAATTTACAAGGACCCAACAGTTCTAGTAGTTTCCTCCAGAGGAAGCAACAGCGCGACAGTGGCGTGGAAAAACTTCCTTTTAGGCAGAAACCTCGGTCAGACCCAGACCCAGACCCAAACCCAGACCCAAACCCAGACCCACACCCAGACCCACACCCAGACCCAGGCTCTTGGTAGGCGGTGTCTGACGGGCCAGTTGGGGTTAGAATGAAGAGTGGCAATAACAAAAATTAAAAAAAATTAGTAGTTTGTAGCAGTTCTTTGTAGTAGTTCATGGCATAGCAGGACGCTGTGCGGCATTACAAGGCACAG